>NC_044988.1:54799650-55099650 GCF_008728515.1 Papio anubis | reverse complement strand
TGACTCACAGTTCCACATGGCTTAGGAGACCTCAGGGAACTTACAATTATGACAGAAGGCGGAAGCAAACACATCCTTCTTCACATGGTAGCGGGAGAGAGAAGAATCAGAGCCAAGCAAAGGGGGATGTTTCTTATAAAACGATCAGATATCGTGAGAACTTACTTGCTATCACAAAAATAGCATGGAGGAAAATGCCCCCATGATCCAATTATCTCCCACTGGGTCCCTCCCACCACATGTGGGGATTATGATAACTTTAATTCAAGATGAGATTTGGGTGGGAACACATCAAAAGGTACAGATTTGTGTTCACTCAGTGGTCAGTACAATGATTGGGTTCTAAAACTAGAACATGGTCAAGGTCTCCCTGAGGGTCTAACAAATCAAGGAGAATAAGAGGGGCAAATAAAGCCAAAATACGTTTAGGTAAGAAGGCAGTCAAATGCCAGTGAGACCAATTACAAATGCCATTTCCAAGTACTCTGGTGCATCATCAACCTCAGGTTGTAGAACAAAGAGTACAGGTTTTTCTTAGTTGGTTGTTGTGTGCTATGTGGATATATCAGAGACCAGGTGAAAAGACATTCAAATTAAAGGGAACCTTGTAGGTTATAGGGCTCAATATCATAAAATAGTGTTACTTGCTCATGTCATCCAAGACACGAAAGTCTCAGGATAGGGATACTCATATAGTCTTGGAGAGGATTTGGATTCGGAAATCTTTCACAAACCCTTAGAAAAGAGGTAGTGTCAGAGAAATGCTGAAGAAGGCATGAATGGCCACTTCCTCCACAGGCTTGGCCATTCAGAAAACCACAATAACATTCTAATTGTTTCTGGAATGCCACAATGTAACTACGGTTTTCAGTATTCTTACAAGAATCCCTCTTTAGGAGCCATTTTCATCAAAATCATATAATTGGTAGTTGATCACTGCAATCAACTCTGCCATAAGGATGGTACTTTTGATATTTTTCTTTTTTTCCTCCCTGTTCGAGCTGCTCCAGACACCAATGTGGAAACTCGGTATGAATCAACAAGTGAATCAATTAAACCCAACTTTACATAGATTGAAAGTGCTTATAAGAGTACAGGCCCATCTCTTCCTTTGTTGGTTTGAATTATTTTCAACAATAAAGGGCATATTTGTTGGAATGACCAGAGTTGATTTTAATGTTCCTGAGAGGGTGAAGAGAAATGCTTTTTCCAAATACATATGCATATTAAAAAAAATAAACAACCATGCACTTCTTTCTCTCTTGTGCCCATACACACTCTCATTTTGTGGTGGAGAAATTTGGAGAGATTTTATTTTAACATTGACAGTTTAAGCTGACTAATAACTTCCAGCGTGCAAGTATATAATGACCTTAGAAAAATCGAAGCCACCTTTGGAAATCTGACTTAAAGAGATTAAGAAATTCAAAAACTTAAACTGGCAATGCTCCAAGGTTAGTATGTGGAGTAGCAATTATCACCGTTATTTGCTAGGCAATGTTCAAATCAGATCTAAATTTATTTATTCTTAGTGTTTCTCAACAAGGGACAGTTTTGCAGCCTGCCCTCCCAGAGACATTTTTGGTTGACAAAACTGTGTGAGTGTGTGTTGTGTGCGTGTACATGAATATGCATGCATCCTACTAGCCAGAGATGCTGTTAAATATCCCACAATACATAGGGCACCTCTTTTCACAAAAGAATTAACCAATCCAAAAGGCCAAAAGTTCTGAGATTGACTAACCTTGGTTTTGGTTCAGACACGAGGAATTTACTAGTGCAACTGTTATGAAAGACTTTGTCTCCTCTATTACTGCAAAGTCACCCAAATTAGACTCTTATATATCTAGTTGAATAAAAATGTTTCTCCTTTCGCACCTGAATAGGATTCTTTAATTTGAGTACTGTAGACACAAATGAAATAATGAATATAACTAGAGTCACACAAAGGGTGAACTAAAGACAAATTTAAAAAATATTTACTTAGGCCTATCTATAGGCATAACTCTTAAACTACTGGTTTCCCTTATTAGAATCTGATAAAATCCTTGGTTCGTAGAAACCATTCCTTTCATTAGGTCCTTAATAATCAGTTTTACGTAGATGAATGTGTCTCTAGTAGTATATGCAGGAGTATTAGATTCTCTATACATTTACTACTTATTTTTAAAATAAGTAGTGAAATTTCTCTCCTTTATCTCTGGCTGTTTATTGATGTTGTTCTTTTCTGGTTTATAAATCTCTTTGTGATTTCACATTTCTACATTGCCTTACATAGCTATGTGAGCAACTCTTCTTGGAGGGCCAAATACCATAAACTCTACCATTATCTAGTAAGAGCTTCCTAATCTTTATGTTTCATTCTTCTTCGGCTTTTTGTGTCTCTTTCAATAAGGTTATACTTGTTCAATGACCGTTTGCTAAGAACTCCCAGTTGTTTGTGGAAACCTGAACACTTATTTGGCTATGTGGATACTGGGTTAGTGATCTCACTGAATAATATTTCTGGTTTTAAATAATTTGCTTATTATAATTTACAGTGTTCCAAAAGGATTTAATGGTGTTTACCAAAATACTTTTCAAGGCTTTCTAATTTAGCTATACTGCCTCATAGCCACACCGACTATACTTTAGATACATCTGTGGGCAAGCTGTTTTTGATCTTTGGGTATTGACAACCCCTCTTCTCAGGATCCAGGGAAGGACTGTGTGTCTAGCTCTTGAAAACTGAGTCAGACAGACACGTGTCTGGCAAAGTGCCACTAGGAAGTCTATTTTTCTTAAGATACCTTTCTTTCTATCATCTTTTCTTATTCCATAGTTGGAAAATTTCCATTTATCCAAGAAACTAGGCGAACTATACTTCATATATGGAACCTATGGATCCCTCTCAAACAACTGCTACTCCAGAAGTGAAATTATTTTTATCTTTTCTAAATCTTTTTTAACTCTTCCTTGATCTGTTACAAGTGATTTGACTAAACAAGTATAGACATCCTGGTTAAGTTTCTGGGTCATACAGAACTGGAAAGAGCAGTTATTACTGTGTAATGATAATTTGAATGGTTAAAATGGTAGAAAACCATTTAGTCTTTCTATATATCCATGGAGACCTGGATTTTAGAGTTAGGGCATTTGGCAAGATTCCCGGAGCACTCACCCCATTACTCTAAGAAGAACAAGTGTGGGCTACAGATCCTTTATTAAATTTAAAGGTCAGTGACATATTGTCCTGTTGCAGTTGAGGACTTAGCTTTGAAATCACTCCTGCAAGAATTTTCTCATTTTTAAAATCTCCTTTGGGCAAAACCTTCCATTGGTTCTAATCAGAAATTTAATTTATTCAGAGATAAGGCAAAGGAAGATCTTAACTTCTCTGATGTGAGGGATCTGAAAAAATTAGGAGTGAGGAAGATAAATATCAGAGCCTCAGCACTACACACATTTCCTAATAGATAATATCTTTGCTTTTGTTATTGTAATTTTCTCTGCATGGAATCAGATAGCCTACGTGCTTTCAATAATGATGATGCAAACTTGCTAGCCTTTTAGATCTCATGAGAAAGGCCTAAAGTAATTTTAAAATTTCATTTGGGTCCAGAGGGAATAGATTCTCATTCATTCATTCATTCATTAGTGGAAGACTGCTATTTAAATGGATGCTGTGGTAGGTTCTGGATTTGCAAAGAATAAGACAACATATAATTAGTAATGCATGATATAGTGAAGAAAAAATTAAATATAGGATATAAGAGCAATAGGTTACAATAGACTACACACAGAAAGAACTGATGAATGCTTTTTAGGTGATTTTGGAAACACTTCACATAGAAGGTCCTTGAACTGGGTCTTAAGGAATGAAAAGGGCATTATCAAGCAGATGCGATGGGAAATGGCATTCAAGGCAGATAACATGCATGTGTGAAAAAAGACCTGAAGATGAGAAAATACCTTGGTGCTTCCTGAGAAAAATATCGTATGGCATTCATTCAGGGTATCAGTATTGGATAAGGTTGGAAAAGCAGTCAAGAGCCAAACATGTGCTAAGTTTAGGAATGTGGACTTTATTTTGCAGATGATACATTCCTCCTGTGTAACATTGGGAATTTAAAATTATTTCTTCTCTTCGTCAGAATGTACTTTTAGATATGTAATGGTTCCCTGGCTAGTGCAAAGAGATATAATGAGAGGGGATGGAGGGCAGGGAGAGAAAAAGAAAAGCATATTTTTTCCCTTAAACACAGAGGGGCCGGGGGCGGTGGCCCAGAACTGTGGGAGGCCGAGGCAGGCAGATCACGAGGTCAGGAGATCGAGACCATCCTGACTAACACAATGAAACCCTGACTCTACTACAAATACAAAAAATTAGCTGAGTGTGGTGGCGGGCTCCTGTAGTCCCAGCTACTCGGGGCTGAGGCAGGAGAATGGCGTGAACCCGGGAGGTGGAGCTTGCAGTGAGCCAGATCCCGCCACTGCACTCCAGCCTGGGCGACAGAGGGAGACTCTGTCTCAAAAAAAAAAAAAAAAAAAAAAAAAGAAACACAGAAAACAGATAATAGAGACTATGATGAAGCCATTATTTATGGCTAAGCAAGAAGAATATGCCTGCCTAACGCATTGGTTCCCTTGAACAGCCCCTTTCAATGACGGTAACATTAAAGAACTGAGGTACAACCAATGACATTGGAAAGGCAAGTCAGTGAGTCAGTGAATACTTGAGAGAAACATTTCTACTCACAAGTCCCAGACTATGTAGTATGGTAGTTTGAATGTGAGGCTGCAGATAACAAGAAATCCAACAACTCTACAGTGATACCAGCAAGATGGCAGAAAAGGAGTTTTCTACCCTTGTTTCCCTGTAGTGCACTAACATTGACAGTCACCCACAGAGAGTCTCTTTGTGGCAGTTTGTAAGTCTAGCAGAGAAGTTCTAGCACACTGTTGGAGCAAATTTTCTGAGAATAGGTGCATTGAAAAGGATAAGAAATACTTCATCTGCATCATCTCTTCCCCAAGACAGCACAGCTTGGTGCCAAGAGAGACCTCCTTAGTCCATTATTTCTCCCATAGAGGAAAGTGAGAGTGTAGTGAATGAATGCCTAGATTCACCAGATGTACAGAATGCTGCCCAAGATGCCCACTTTTTTCTTGCCCCACCCGGAATACTAGGTGGATCAGCATGGCTGAGTGGCTGGAAAGGCTGGGAACAGAGAAGAGAGGTGGGAACTCACAGCAACCAGGGCTCAAAATTAAAGTCCTGGGTAGTCTACTAACTGCTTCTTGAACTTTATTAAGAGCTTTCTATTAACCACTTGGGATGCCTTGCCTGTACACTATGCTCCCTTACTGTCCTACAGGAGCTCCTAATACTCTGTACAACTCCTCTCTCCCTCCCCTGTGGCTCACTCACTGCACATGCCCCTACCGTATAGCAAATGTGAGTCTTTGCAGATGGTTTACAAATCATTTGCAGCCAGCCAACATGATTCAGGAAAGTGGAGGCTGTCAAAACCCAGCCTGGCCTTTGCAAGATGAAAGAAGGCATATAATCTTAAGACTCCCCGCAAACCTCCAAGAGGAAACAAGAGGAGTAGAGTGGGCACATCCAAAGAAAAGTTCTGAGACAGCCTCAGAATCACTAGCTGGGCTGACTGGTGAAGATGTTTCTTTCCCAAAGCCTGCCACTACATACTGGAGGAGGTTATTGCTTCTTCAGATGTGAAGACAGCAATGCAAGGCTAAAAGGAACATGAAAAAATAAATACAACAACCAAGGAAACATGACAACACCAAAGGAATACAGTAATTTTCCAATAAGTGACTCCCAAAGTAATGGAGATATATGAATAACCTGACAAAAAATTCAAAATAATTGTTTTAAGAAAGCTCAGCAAGCTAAAAGAGAACACAGATATACCACTCAATAAAAACAGAAAAACAATACATGGAAAGAATGATAAGTTCAACAAAGAGATACAAATCATACAAAAATCAAAAATCATGAAAAAATGAAAAATTGTTGAGCTAATGAATATGGTGAATATAATAAAAAGTGCAATAGAGCATCAACAGCAGACTTCAGCAGACAGAAAAAAGAATCCATGAAATAAAAAATTCTGTAACATCATTTGAAATTGTGGAGTCAGAGGAGAAAAAAGAAAAAAAGGATGAAAAGAAGTTAAGAAAGCTGATGAACTTATGGGACACTGTCAAGAGGGACACTGTCAACCCAAATAGGACTCCACCGAGACACATTACAATTAAGTTGCCAAAAATCAAAAGCAGAATTTTGAAAGTAACAAGAGAAGAGACTTGCCATCTTCCAGGGAATCTTCATCAGACTATCAGTGGATTTCTTAGAAGAAACCTTGCAAGCCATGAGACAGTGGGATAATATATTCAAAATGCTGAAAGAAAAAAAATTCACAATGAAGAATACTTTACTAGCAGATGTGACAATTGTAAATACATATGCACCCATCAGAGAACGTAAATATATAAAGCAAATATTAGTACATCTGAAGAGAGAGATAAGATTGAAATACAATATTAGTAGGGGACCTCAACATCCCACTTTCAACAATGGACAGGTATCACAACAAAATCAATAAGGAAACATTGGATTTGAACTACACTTTAGTCCAAATGAAACTAACAGACATGTATAGAACATTCCACCCAAGAGTAGCAGAATACACATTCTTCTCAAGTGCACATTAAACATTCTTCAGAAAAGATCATATCTTGACCACAAAACAAGTCTTAACAAATTTAATAAGATTGACATGTCAAGTATTCTTATGACCACATTATACAGTTAGAAATCAACAAGAAAAAACTAAAAAATTCACAAATAGGCTGGGTGCGGTGGCTCATGCCTGTAATCCCAACACTTTGGGAGGCCAAGGCAGGGTGGATCACATGAGGTCAGGGGTTCAAGACCAGTCTGGCCAATGTGACAAAACCCCATATCTACTAAAATTGCAAAAATTATCCAGGTGTGGTGGTGCATGCCTGTAATCCCAGCTATTTGGGAGGCTGAGGCATGAGAATCACTTGAACCTGGGAAGTGGAGGTTGCAGTGAGCCAAGATTGCACCACTACACTCCAGCCTGGGCAATACAGTGAGATTTCGTCTGGAAAAAAATTACAAATATATATGACATTAAACAACACACTCCTGAACAACCAATGGCTTAAAGAAGATTCAAAAAGAGAAATAACAAATATATTGAAACAAATATAACAAATCTAAGAGAAAAGATTATAATAATAAATGACTACATTAGGAAAAAAGAATGATCTTAATCAGACTTTGTACCTCAAGAAACTGAAAAAAAAGACCAAATTAAGCCCAAAGTTGTCAGAAAAAGAGATTAGAGAAGGAATAAATCAGACAGACTACAACAACAAGAGAAAAGATAAAAAACCCAAGAATTGAATTTTTGAAAAGTGAAATTGACAAGTGTTTAGCTTATCTAAGAAAGAAAAGAAGACTGAAATAAAATCAGAAATAAAATATTTGTAATAGGAGACATAATAATTGATACCACAGAAATACAAATGATCATAAGAGAGTACTATAAAAAATTATATGCCAACAAATTGGATGACCTAGAATAAACAGATAAACTTGATACATACAACCTGCTAAGATTGAATCATGAATAAATAGAAAAGCTGAACAGAACAATAATGAGTAAGGAGATTGAATAACTACTCAAAAATCTCCTGACAAAGGAAAGTCCAGAATCAGATGGCTTCACTGCTGAATTCCACCAAACATTTAAAGAAGAATTAAACTCTTCCAAGAAACCAAAAAGAAGGGAACATTTCCATATTCATTTTATGAGGTCTAGTTTTAAGGGGCCAGACAAGGGTGGTACAAAGAAAGGAAATTACAGTCCAATATCCCTAATAAACATAGATACAGAAATTCTCAACACAGTACTAGCAAACTGAATTTAATAGCACATTAAAAGGATTATATGGCTGGGCATGGTGGCTCATGCCTGTAATCCCAGCACTTATGGAAGCAAAAGTGGGAGGATCATTTGAGCCAGACTTTTGAGACCAGCCTGGGCAACATAGTAAGACCCCATCTGATATGGTTTGGCTGTGTCCCAACCCAAATCTCATCTTGAATTGTAGTTCCAACCATTCCCATGGGTTATGGGAGGGATCTGATGGAAGGTAATTGAATCATGGGGGTGGTCTTTCCATGCTGTTCTCATGACAGTGAATAAGTCTAATAAGATCTGATGGTTTTATAATGGGGAGTTTCCCTGCACAAGGTCTCTTTTCTTGTCTGCTGCCATGTGTGACATGCCTTGCACCTTCTGCCATGATTATGAGGCCTCCCCAGCTATGTGGAACTTCGAGTCCATTAAATCTCTTTTTTTCTTATAAATTACCCAGTCTCGAGTATGTCTTTATCAGCAGTGCAAAAATGGACAAATACAGTCAATTGGTAATAGTAGAGTGGGGCGCTGCTGTAAAGATACCCAAAAATGTGGAAACCACTTTGGAACTGGGTAACAGGCAGAGATTGGAACAGTTTGGAGGTGATATGGTTTGGCTGTGTCCCCACCCAAATCTCATCTTGAATTCCCATGCGTTGTGGGAGGGATCTAGTAGGAGAATTGGGTCCCTCCCTCCATGGGGCAGGTGTTTTCTGTGCTGTTCTCATGACAGTGAGTACATCTCACGAGATCTGATGGTTATTGTAAGGGGGAGTTTTCCTGCACAAGCTCTCTCTCTTTGCCTGCCACCATCCACATATGATGTGACTTGCTCCTCCTTGCCTTCTGCCATGATTGTGAGGCCTCCCCAGCCATGTGGAAATGTAAGTCCAATTAAACCTCTTTCTTTTGTAAATTACCCAGTCTTGGTATGTCTTTATCAGCAACATGAAAATGAACTAACACAGGAGGGCTCAGAAGAAGACGGAAAATGTGGGACAGTTTGGAACTCCCTGGAGACTTGTTGAGTGGCTTTGACCAAAATGCTGATAATGATATGAACAATGAAATCCAGGCTGAGGTGGTCTCAGATGCAGATGAGGAACTTGCTGGAAACTGGAGCAAAGGTGACTCGTTATGTTTTAGCAAAAAGACTGGTGACATTTTGACCCTGCCTTAGAGATTTGAGGAACTTTGAACTTGAGAGAGACGATTTAGGGTATCTGACAGAAAAAATTTCTAAGCAGCAAAGTATTCAAGAGGTGACTTGGGTGCTGTTAAAGGCATTCAGTTTTATAAGGAAAGCAAAGCATAAAATTTTGAAAAATTTGCAGCCTTACAGTGTGATAGAAAAGAAAATCCCATTTTCTGAGGAGAAATTCAAGTTGGCTGCATAAATTTGCATAAGTAATGAGTAGTTGAATGTTAATCACCAATACAGTGGGGAAAATGTCTCAAGGGCATGTCAGAGAGCTTTGAGGGGCCCCATCCCATCACAGGCCTGAAGGCCTAGGAGGAAAAAATGGTTTCATGAGCTGGGCCCAGGATTCCTTTGCTGTGTGCAGTCTAGGGACTGGGTGCCCTGCATCGCAGCTGCTCCAGCCATGACTAAAAAGGGCCAACGTACAGCTCAGGCCATGGCTTCAGAGAGTGCAAGCCCCAAGCCTTGGTAGCTTCCAGATGGTGTTGAGCTTGGTTGGATCACAGAAGTCAAGAATTGAGATTTGAGAACCTTCATCAAGATTTCAGAGGATGTATGGAAATGCCTGGATGTCCACGCAGAAGTCTGCTGCAGGGGTGGGGTGCTCATGGAGAACCTCTGTTAGGGCAGTGCTGAAGGGGCAGGTTGGGTAGGTGCCCCCACAAAGAGTCAACACTGGAGCTCTGCCTAGTAGAGCTGTGAGAAGAAAGCCACTGTCCTCCACACCCCAGAATGGTAGATCCACTGACAGCTTGCACCATGTGCCTGAGAGGGAGCCTGTATCCTGCAAAGGAATAGGGGCAGAGCTGCTCAAGACTATGGGAACCCACTCCTTACGTCAGCATGCCTTGGATATGAGAAATGGAGTCAAATGAGGTAATTTTGGAGCTTTAAGACTTGACTGCCCCACTAGATTTTGAACTGGCATGGGGCCTTTAACCCCTTCATTTTGGCCAGTTCCTCCCATTTCAAATGGGTGTATTTATTCAATGCCTGTACTCCCACTGTATCTAGGAAGTAACTAACTTGCTTTCAATTTTACAGGCTCATAAGTGGAAGGGACTTGCCTTGTTTCAGATGAGACTTTGGACTGTGGACTTTTGAGTTAATGCTGAAATGAGTTAAGACTTTACGGGATCGTTGGGAAGGCATGGTTAGTTTTGAAATGTGAGGACATAAAACTTGGGAGGGGCAAGGGGTAGAATGATATCATTTGGCTGTGTCCCTACCCAAGTATTATCTTGAATAGCTCCCACTATTCCCACATGTTGTGGGAGGGACCTGATGGGAGGTAATTGAACCATGGGGATGGATTTTTCCCATGCTGTTCTTGTGATAGTGAATAAGTTTCATGAGATCTGATGGCTTTATAAAGGGGAGTTTCCTGGCACAAGTTCTCTTCTCTTGTCTGCCAACATGTGAGATGTACCTTTCATTTTCCACCATGATTGTGAGGCCTCCCATCTATATGGAGCTGTAAATACATTAAACCTCTTTTTCCTTATAAATTACCCAGTCTTGGGTATGTCTTTCTCAGAAGCATGAAAATGGACTAATACAACATCTCTACAAAAGAAAAAAAATTAACTAAGTGTGGTGGTGGGTGTCTGTGGTCCCAGCTACTTGGGAGGCTGAAGTGAGAGGATTGCTTAAGACTAAGAGGTTAAGGCTGCAGTGCGCAGTGATTGTGCCACTGCAATCTAGCCTGGGTGGCAGAGTGAGACCCCATCTCAAAGGAAAAAAGAGATTATACACCATGATGAAGTGGGATTTATCTCTGAGATACAAGGATGTTTCAATATAGGCAAATCAATAAACATGATATATCACATTAACAGAATGAAGGGTAAATATCATATGATCATCTCAATAGATGTAGAAAAAGCATCGGACAAAATCCAACATCATTTCATGACAAAAATTCTCAGCAAATTAGATATAGAAGGAATATACCTCAACATAATAAAGACTATATGTGGTAAGTCCACGGCTAACATCATACTCCATGGTGAAAAGCAAAAAGCTTTTTCTCAAATATTAGGAGCAAGACAACGATGGCCAGTCTTACTACTTCTATTCAACATGGTACTGGAAGTCCTAGGCAGACAAAATAGGCAAGAGAGAGAAATAAAAGTTATGCAAATCAGAGAGGAAAAAGTTAAATTGTCTGATAGACTGGATAAAGAAAATGTGGTACATATACACTGTGGAATACTACGTAGCCATTAAAAAGGAATGAGATCATGTCCTTTGCAGGGACATGGATGAAGCTGGAAGCCATCATCCTCAGCAAACTAACATAGCAACAGAAAACCAAACATTGCATGTTCTCACTCATAAGTGGGAGTTGAACATTGAGAACACATGGATACCAAAAGGGGAACATCACACACCCACAGCCTGTTGGGAGATGGGGGTGAGGAGAGGGAACTTAGAGGATGGGTCAATAGGTGCAGCAAACCACCATCGTACACATATACCTATGTAACAAGCTATACATTCTGTACATGTATCCCCCCCCTTTTTTTTTAGGAGAAATTAAAAAAAAGAAAAAAGTTAAATTGTCTTTGTTTGCAGATGACATGGTCTTATATGTTAAAAACCCTAAGGACTCCAAAAACTGTTAGAACTAATAAGTGATTTTATTGTGTTGAAGGAAACAAAATCAACATACAAAAATCAATTTTGTTTCCATATATTGAGAACAAATTGCCTGAAAGATAAGAGATCAATCCCATTTACAAAGCTATCAAAAAGAACAAAATACTTGGGAGTAAACTTAACCAAAGAGGTGAAAGATCTATACACTGAAAACTATAAAATACTGATGAAAAAAATGGAGAAGACATATATAAATGAAAATATAGCCTGTGTACACAGATTAGAAGAATTGATATTGTTAAAATGTTCATCTGACTCAAAGCAATGTATAGATTCAGTGTGATCCCTATCAAAATTCCCATAGTATTTTCACAGGATAAAAAACCTGAACTTTGTATGGACCCATAAAAGACTCTGAATAGTCAAAGCAATCTTGAGCAAAAAGAACAAAACTGGAGGCACCACATTTCCTGATTTCAAATTATATTACAAAGCTGTAGTAATCAAAACCGTATAGTACTGGCATTAAAAACAGACACATAGACCATTGCAACATAATAGAGAACCCAGAAATAAACTGTCACATGCATAGTCAACTAATCTTTGACAATGGTGCCAAAAATAACAATGAGAAAAGGATAGTCTTTTCAATACATGGTTCTGGATAGACTGAATATCCACCTGCAGAAGAATAAAATTAGATCCTCATCTCACACTGTATACAAAGATCAACTCAAATTTACTAAATACTTAAATATAAGCTGAAACAGCAAAACTCCTGGAAGAAAACACAGGGGTGAATCTTCTTGACATTAATTGGTCTTGGCAATGATTTTGGATATGATGCTGAAAGCACAGGTTACAAAAGCAAAAATAAGTGAAACTACATAAAATTAAAAGTTTCTGCAGAAAAAAGGGAAATCAACAAACATGCAACCCATGGAATGGTAAAAAAAAGTTTGCAAATCATATGTCTGATTAGGGGTTAATACGCAAAATATGTAAGGAACTCGTACAATTCAATAGCAAAACAACTAAATTAAAAATGATCAGAAGACCTGAATAGACAGTTTTCCCCATAGAACACATACAGGTGGTCAACAGGTGTACAGAAAAGTGATCAACATCACTAATCATCAGGGAAATGTAAATCAAAACCACAATGAGATATCTCCTCATGCTTATTAGGAAGTCTACTATCAAAAAGTCAAAAGATAGTAAGTGTTGATGAGGATATGAAGAAAAGGGAACCCTTATACTCTGTGGGAATGTTAATTGGTACAGCCATTATGAGGAACATAACATATGAAAATTCCTCAAAAAAGGAAAAATAGAACTAACATATAATTCAACAATTTCACTTCTGAGTATATATACAAAAGAAATTAAATCACTCTCTTAAAGAGATATCTACACCCCCATGATCATCACAGTATTATTACAATAGCCAACATATCAAAACTGTCTGCCTGTTGATAGATGAATATGGAAAATGTGCACACACAGATACATACACACATACACACATACATATATACACAAGGGTATATTATTCAGCCATTTAGCCATAAAAATAATAAAATTCTGCCATTTATGACAGCATGAATGAACCTGGAAGACATTATCCTGTGAAATAAGCCAGACACAAAAGACAAATACTGCATATTCTTTTTTCTATGTGGAATCTAAAAATGTCTAACTTATAGAAACACCATAGAATGGTGGTTACCAGGGTTTGGGGGATAGGGTAAAGAGGGAGATGTTAGTCAAAGAGTATAAACTTTCAGTTATAAGATGAGTAAGTTCTGGATATCAAATGCATACCTTTGCTGAATATAGTTAGTGATAATGCATACTTGAAATTTGCTAAGAGAATTGATCTTCAGTGTTCTCATCACAAAAAAGAGTATCTGTGTAAGGTGATGGTTATGTTTATTAGCTTGATTCTAGTAATCATTTTATAATATATGTATATCAAATAATCTCATTTTATATCAAATAAATATAATTTTTATTTATCCATGATACTTCAATAAAGCTGGAAAAGATGTTTAATTTCAGTCAGAGTTCTGACACCCTGATATTTCCTTGGGTTGTTTCCATAACCATTCAAAACTGACGTAGGCAGGGATGAGGAGTATCTGGGACAGAACATAGAGAAGATAACTTTCTAGTTATAAAAGCCAAAATAAATAGCAAAAGGAGGGTGTGGGTGTGTATCTGTATGTATGTATGAGTAAACACACGTTTATATTTCAATACACACACAGCTATGTATTTTCATAACACAACTTTACATAGTACCCACACATGCAGAGTAAGCATTGACTCAAACCCAACCATAGTATTAATAGATTTTCATCAGTTTTCTAAAGAAAAAAAAAAAAGAAAATCCATGGATAAGTTGTCTGGAGAAGTCTGACAAGAAGAGAGAGAAGGAAAGAAAAATGGATTAGGAATAGAAAAGTCATGTCCAGCATTTCATTGGTACCTTGACTTTCATATGTCCCCATTCCATGGACAATGGAGAGAGAACCCATGGATTCTTGTCCTAGCTTGAGGGCTATTTATAACATCATGCTGTTTCTAGAAGAGTTAAACCATGGAAACATGTGACATTTTACTATACATGGGCTAGATTTGGTTGTCCTTGGGAATTGATTTAAAGAAGACAATAAAAGGGAGAGGAGGCTTGGTGAAGGCGTTTGTGAAATGGGATTCATGAAACCTGTGCATTATTTTCTGCTTCATTCTGCACTTGCTGTGTGACCTCAATTAAGCTAATGAAGCCTCTGCCTGATTCTCTCTATTTGGAGTAGTGGTAGAAATGCCTCTCAGAGCAGTTGAGAGGATTCCTGTGCTTTAAGAGTTTTAAACCATATTTTACTTCCCAGGTTAAAGGTGACACATACAGTTTTTTGGCCTTTATTATTTTGTACCAGAAATAATGTATTCAATTTCATGGATAGGACAAGGCTGGATCACTCATATGTTTCCTGTCTTTCTTTTGTGATCTCCCTAGTCTTGTTTAAGCTAAGTGGCTTCTGGACTGTTACCCCTAAACCTTTCTCACTTCCAATACCTAGCCCTCCTAAAGATCAGGTCTTCTTAAAGGAGTTCTTGATTCTTGAATCCTCTATGCACCCTTAAGTCCATTGTGGTAATTATGGGGATAGTGGGAGTAGAACGAGGGTAGCCTTACTCATTGCAACATTTTGAATCTATTCTTTTTTCCCATTCCTCTAAATACCTCTCTTTCAATGAAAAAATTCCTAACTTATTCTTAGCTTCTTCCATTTCTCAAATCTATTAATTTATTACTTGATTAGAAAAATTAGATGCTCTCAGGTCCAGCTGGCATACATAGAATATTTTTCTGAAAGAATTTGTGCTGATGAGAGGCTATGAGGAAGAAAGGCTAGGCAATACTCACAAACAGTACCTTACTGATGGTGGGGTAGCCTAGTGCAGGAATGAGAGAGTTCATTGTCTTTATGAAATTAAAAAAATTTTAAAAAGTGACTAAAATTGGTCTGCTTTGTGTTACAACCATGAACCAGCAATTCTAAGCAATGTCAGTGGTAAAACATTCCCATCCTTTGTACACTGCTGCTCACAAATGCATATTCTGGTTCCTATTCCACATTGATATTTTTTGTCTTTGTCGCATTAAGTGATCTATCCTTTTGGATCATGGGTTTTGTTTTTCTGTCACTTGATTCTGAACCAATTTTGTCTGCTTGGTTCCCTCTCTGAAAGAGAAAGCTGTTCATATGAGGGACACTTTTCAAGTAAGTGGAATTTCTACCCATGACAACAAAAACAACAATGATGATGACAACACCAAAACAATTGATTTCTGATGGAAAGTGAAACAGAAGTGAGCCTTGCTGTCATTCACATTGTCTAGAATCAATGACACTTTGAAATAGTGTTAACTAGTCAATTCACATATACAAATAGGTTCTCTCCATTGATTGCTGCTGAGTTCAATGACAATTGTTTGCCTTGACTACAATTGTACTTAATTCTCAGAAAGAGAATAATGACTTTTTACAAGCTTTTTATACCATTTTGCTTTAGAATGCTCCTTTGCATAAAGAACATCCCAATAGTCCATTTTTATGTAGTCAGACACCAATCTAACTTGCTTTGCTTAAGTGATTATGTATATAGAGAAGATGGCCAGAATAATTAATTCGTGTTTTTGTTTAGCTTCCAGACTGATTAACCTGAAAGATAAATATTGACTAAAGCAAGGACTTATTGCCTTGATGTTTTTATTTGTAGAACTAGTATCACCTTCAAATCCATGTTATTAGCTTCCATAAGGTTTGGTGTGAATTTCCTTTATTCCTATTTGTGAACTTCCTTTATTCCAATTCACAATCTACTTTCCAATTAATGATGTAACTGCATTCACTGTATATCTATAATTGGGCTCTGTAGGTATTGGAAGGCTGAGAGTAAAGCCTTTGTGTACCTTCTCCACCAACAGAAATGAAACAGAATTCAGGTATCAGGGAAGAGCTTGACTTTACCGGTGAGGCAGGACGTGACCTGTGTGTTCTTGAGCTGGGAGACCCATACAGCCTAAGATCCAATCCCAGACACTATTTTACCCAAGCATACCTGAGACTTACCAAGAATAAAGAGTAACAACCTCAGAAAACAACTTAAAAGTCATCTCTCCCAACTTTTTGCTATATGCTTGAAACCAACTAACTTATCCTTAGCTCCTTCCATTTCTCAAGTCTTTTTATTCATTACCTGATTAGCAAAGCTTTCTTTTTTACTATTTTATTCATTTAAAGATGATTTTTAACTGACATGTAATAGTTGTATAATATATGGGGTACAGTGTGATATTTAAATACATGCATACAATGCGTAATCATCAAATCAAGGTAATTAGTACATCTATCGCCTCAAGTATTTCTCGTTTATTTGAGAACATTCAAAATTCTCTTTTCCAGCTATTTGAAAATATGAAATAACTATAGAACACCAGAACTTACTCCTGTTCTTTAGCTGCAATTTTGTATTTATTAACCAACCTCTGCTTATATTCCCCTTCCCCTACCCTTCCCAGACCCTAGTACACTATTCTATTATCTATGTCTATGAGATATACTTTATTAGCTTCCACGTGTGAGAACCTGCAGTGTTTATCTTTCTGTGCCTGGCTTATTTCATTTAACATAATGTCCTTCAGTTCCATCCATGTTGTTGTGAATGACAGAATTTTATTCTCTTTTATGACTAAATAGTATCCCATTGTGTATATATACCACATTTCCTTTATTCATTTATCTGCTGCTGTAAACTTAGGTTGATTCTGTATCTTGGCTATTGTGAATTGTGCTGCAATAAACATGGGTGTGCAGATCATTTTTTTTAAGCATAGATTTCTTTTCCTTTGGATATATATCCAGTGCTTGGACTACGGAATCATATGGTAGTTTTAGTTTAGTTTTTTTGAGAAACCTTCATGCTGTTTTCCATAATAACTGTACTAATTTACATTCTCACTAACAGTGTATAAGATTTCCCTTTTCTCTGCATCCTCACCAGCATTGTTTTTGTCCTTTTGGTAGTAGCCATCCTAAATACGATTTGATGATATTGCTTTGTGATTTTGATTTAAATTTCTCTGGTGATTAGTGTTGTTGGGCATTTTTTCATATACTTCTTGGCCATTTTTATGACTTCTTTTGAGAAATTTCTATTCAGATCATTTGCCCATTTTTAAATTGGATTATTTGTGTGTCTATTTATTTATTTATTTATTTATTTATTTATTTATTTATTTTTGCTGTTGAGGTATTAGAGTTCCTTGTATATTCTGAATTTTAATGCCCTATCAGTGTATAGTGTTCACATATTTTCTCCTGTTCTGCAGATTGTTTCTTCACTGTGTTGATTATTTCCTTTGCTGTGCAGAAGTTTGTTACTTTAAATATAATCTCATTTGTTATTCCTGCTTCTGTAACCTGTGCTTTTGAGGTCTTATCCATAAAATTTTTGCCCAGACTAATGTCCCAAACTGTTTCTCCTATGTTTTCTCCTAGTAGTTTCACAGTTGGGATCTTAAATTTAAGTATTTAATTCATTTTGATTTGATTTTTGTACATGGTGGGAGATAGTGGCCTAGTATCATTCTTCTGTGTATGAATATCCAGTTTTCCCAGCAGCAGTTATTGAAGAGACTGTCCTTTCTTCAGTGAATGTTGAATTCCTTCTAAAAAAATCTTGACCAATGGTTTCTTCAGTTCCTGCTTGAATGAATAGTTATAGTGATGAAGATATTATTACTTTTGGTTATATCCCATTTTATGCTATAGTAGTATAGTTCTAATTCTTAGGCATTCTTCTTTATTTTGGGTCAGAATCTATCCCTTGTCTTCTTGGTTGACAAACAACAACAACAACAATGACAACAACAACACTCCACAAAACTAGCCGGGCATGGTGGCATGTGCCTGTAGTTCCAGCTATTCAGGAGGCTAAAGTGAGAGGATTACTTGTAGTGAGCTGAGATTGAGCTGCTGCATTCCAGCCTGGGCATTAGGGTGAAACTCTGTCTTAAAAACAAACAAACCAACAAACAAACAAAAAATTGAAAAATGAACACTTAAACATCCTGTTTGCTAGTAGAAGGTTATTGGAATCCCAGTTATTCCATGCATATTCTTTACACCTTAGGGTACAAAGTGAAAACAGAAACTCTGGAGAGTAAGAAAATTCAAATCTGAGCTTCAGAGAAGTTATGAAATACAGGATCTACTGTGGAGTAAGGCACCTGGAAGAAATAACACTGTATTTTTATATTTTTATCCCCCACCCCACCCTTGGTTTAGGAGGTGTAAATAAATAGGAAAATTAAAAATGACCTCTGGCTAGGACAGTTAGTGGTTGTAGTAGTTGTTGTTGTTGTTGTCATTTTTGTGTATGTATGCATGTGTGTGTGCAGCTGGGGAACCAGAGAAGGATATCGCAAAAAGGAAAGAGAAAACCCCAATCATTTTATTTTTGTCATCTAGGAAGATGAAATTCTGCTGCCACTTCTCCCTCCTCTCCTCACCCCACACTTATATTGAGCAGCTAGAGCCATCTCTTATTTTTTTTTTTCCGGATATCCAGCTGCCCCTCTGAGCCAGAGGCTTTGGTGAGAAGCAATGGCTCATTGCTCAGGCCCAGCAGGAATTCCCCCCATCCCCCACCTCTGCCACCTCCCTATGGCTCCTCTTGCTGAGTGGCTTGAAGAGGGCTCTTTATGTTTAAGGAAAATGGGGGCAGAAATGAACAGTTTATGGAAAATGATGAGTAACATCTGAGTTGAAGTCAGAGGCCCAGAAATCAAACAAGACAGGTGCAACACTTTGGGGCTTACTGAAATTTCTGCTGTACAAGATCTTGAGACCATTAGGGAAATAAATCTCAATTATGTTAAACCTATCAAGACCTTGAACAAATGCTTTCCTTTTTACAGATGTCTGTCTCCTTGACTGTAAAATGAGTAGGTGGGATTGAGATGGAATCTAAAGTCTTTTTCAGCTCTTACTGTTTGAGAATCTAAGCTTGGTGTTAAATTTAAAAAGTTCAAAATCAGGTTTGAGCTGAGAGTAGGGGAAGAGAGACTGTGTTGTTATTAAAACTCTTTGTAAAATCCTTTTGAAAATATTCACCCTGAACTTGAAAGGGATTTACTTTCTCAAACATTGGCAAAGCTTTCAAACCAAAGGACTTCCTTCCAGTATATAAGGTGGAGGAAGCTGTGTGTGACAGACAAAAGTGAATGCTTTATGTTTAGATGGGTTTGAACACATCTAAGACAACTATTACTTTGATAAAAAAGTCTTTCAGGGGGAATTACAGAGATGAAAGCACAAATTTGTATACCATAAGCTTATGGAGTGTGTTTTACTAACTTAGATATTGTTACAGAAGCAATATTAATCAAAAGAATCATGTTCATTTAGAACAAAATCTGTAGAAGGTACACGATTGATCCCTAAGGATATTAAAACACTACTAGTGATCGGAAAGGAGAAACCAAAAAGTAATTGATCCTCTAGTTTGATGAATTTAATTTTTATAATGAAATCTTTTATTGTTCTCTAATTGCTGATCCTCAACAAATTCTTGTAATTTCTCTCTTTGCCACCATTATTAAGCAATAGTTTTGGTTAACCAAATATGCTAATCAATGAAGACCTGTCATATACATCACGCATAGATCATCAATTGAAAATAACTTTTAAAAAAGAAAATATACATTGGTGCCTTGTATTCATTCAGCAAAATTGGGGTGCTTTTAGCAAAAGAAGAGATAATTGGTGTTAGGCAAATAAAACAAAAACAATCTTGCAGAAATGCAAAACTAACATGTTCATTTTAAAGCGGCATAGTAGTGAGGAACTATTGTAGTAAATTAGATTTGAGCAGATGCTTAGGGTTTAAACCAAGGCAGGATAGTAGAAACGGAGAGGAGACTCATTTGAAAGATATTCAGGAGGTGAAATTCACTGGACCTCACAGAGGTGGTAGGGACAGAGTAGGAGAAGGAGAGAGAGGAATTAGAGAGGTTTCTTAAGATTTCTGTCTTGGAAGACTGGGTGAAGGCTAGTGCCACCCCCAGAGGCAGAGTCTATGGAAGAGAAAGATTGCTTTGGGTAAAAGATGACAAATATTTCTTGACATTTTGCATTTCAGATGTATATGGGCATCCTTGAAGTGAAATACCTATTAGGCAGATAATATCCAGCTGTATGAACACATGAGTAACAGTGAAAGTTACAGGCATCGATGGGATTTCCAAGGGACACCACAGAATGGGAAAACAAACTGGTATCACCAGGGATACCCCATTAAGGAGACAAAATAGGGTATATCAGAGTATTAGGAGGCAAACCTAGAGAAGGGAGTTTCTTGAAAGTTAAGGGAAAAAGATTTTCCAGAGGAAGGAAAGATCAACAGTGCAAATATCCCAGACAGCTCAAGCAAATTAGGGATGCAAACATTAACTCTTAGAGGGGAGCATCTTTTTTCTAGTCCTCCAGTTTCTGTGACGGGCCGTTTCCCCATATACTCTACGTCTACTTCCTCATCTCTTTCTTGGGCCTTAGGTAATTGCTATTGGTCTATTTTTTTCTTGATTGGAGCTTACTATTAACAAACATGATCACTGGAACAGGGTTATAGTTGGACTCTTTCTCCTTCCCCTTCTACTTAGAATAGTGAGACAGAAACCTGGGTTAAGAGTATTTGCAGTCTTGGATCCAAGAGTGTAGAGAGTTAATAAGCTCATTTGGCTCTCACATCTAAGCCACATTTCTTCAGTGTTGGTAATATGGTTTGGATGTTTTCTCTCCAAATCTCATGTTGAAATGTGAGCTCTAGTGTGGGAGGTAGGCCTAGTGGTAGGCGTTTGGGTCATGGAAGTGTATCCTTCATGAATGTCTTCATTGCCATCCCCATAGTAATGACTGAGTTCCTGCTCTGGCAGTTCAGCTCTGGTAGTTCACACAAAAGCTGGTTGTTTAAAGGAGTCTGGCACCTCCTTTTCTCTCCCTTGCTTCCTTTCTCATCATGTGACACGTTGATTTCTCTTCACCTTCTACTATGATTGTAAGCTTCCCAAGGACTTCAGCAGAAGCAGATGCCGGCACTATGCTTCTTGTACAGCCTGCAGAACCGCTAGCCAAATAAACCCCCTTTCTTTATAAACTTCCCAGCCTCAGATATTCCTTTATAGCCATGCAAACAGACTAATAGAGAAAGCTTCATTCTTTTTTTTTCTTTCTCTTTTGATGCAGAAATCAGGGAAAGAGCGTGCTGTTCATCGTGCCTCACCAAACCCTCTGATGATAAGCAGTAAACTTGGCAAATATGACTTCTTGTTGTTGTTTTTGGCCAGATTTCAGAGTGCTGCAGAATAAGTGAAAGAAGAGGAAATAGAAGTTGTGAATAAATATACCCTTTTAGGAAAAGTGAATATGAGGAAGAAGAGGCTTGCTAAGGGAGATGTAATGTCATAGGAGACCATTTATTTTTAAGATCAAAGGTCACATGTTTGATTGTAGCATTTGTTATAGATGTTTGATTGGGAAAGAAGCCAGGGTGAAGATTTAGGAGAAAAGAAGTAATAGAGTAGAATTAAAGTCTCTGAGACTTTGGGGGAAATTTTAGAACACAGCCTGGGAATGGGCCATGGTTAGAGAGAGTAACAGCACTTCCTTTGAGATTGAAGGGGCTAAAAATGGATAAGTTTGGTAGAGATTGGTTATCTATGGTCTTTTGGGGGAGTTGATGGAGGACAGAAAGTGGATAACTAGGTATTGAGGGAGTTCATACATTGTTATGAATATGTATCAGAGAATTATAGAATATGAAACTGTAGCATTGAAAAAGACTTTGAAAGTTGTTGAAGATTGGGATATTGGTACCAATTCTTCATTTCCTGTGACAGTATATTGATACCATTTGCTGTGTAGTATTACCGTGCTTTTCTATTGGGGATAGAATGTAGATCTTTGAAAATGGGCTTTGCCATGTGACTTGCATTGGACATTGAGATGCTAGAAGATATGATGTGAGCAGGAGCCTTATATGTGCTTGTGTTTGGCTTCATCACCACGACTCGGACATTCCATGAACAGCCACCACTTTTTCATTCTGGACTCCAGAATGAACATACACAAAGCAGAACTTATTTCAACCCAAAGGTGTGGATCCCAATGAATACCCTTTAAGGAGATGTACCAAACAAATATGGGCATATAGGGAGGGCAGAGGTGGAGGTCATTTTCAGCTGGCAAGCAAGCTCATGAAGATTTAGAAGCCATTGAATTGACCAGACTCAGTGTTCCTCTGTCTAGTCACTAGATCCATAAATGTTAAAAGGTAGTGGTGGTCGTGACAGCAATTCTAACTCTCTGATCTCTGGATTGTAGTTATGATGGAAGTTCTTCAAATTGGCTAAGTGGCGGCTTCTGGACTTGTTGCACATTATTCTTCCTTCCACCATTTCTGTCTGCACTAAATTCTCTGTTTTAAATCTTTTTCTGCTTTAAATGTCTACAGTGAGTTCTGTTTCCTACATTGAACCCTGACTGACTCACTCTGTAAACCTTCCTCCTTCCATTTATTTTTGGTGTATGCGGATTTCAGTGCTACCCATAGTGTGGTCTCTGGTTGGCCAACTGTTTGCAACCAGTTTGCATCAGGATGTAAATTAATTTAGCCATTAAGCATGCTTTTCAATTCATCTGATTTATGTATTTGTTTATTTATTTTGGTAGCAAGACTTGCTCATAGAAGAAAGTAGTGTGTTAGTTTCTATTCCATCACAGGTTCCTGATCTCATTGTGAATGGGTACTTGGAGCATCACTGGCTTACTCAAAGGTCACACACAGTCCACATATTCTGTATTTTCTTCCTCTAGGCATTAAAATGGCTTCTTCTTATTTTGTTTTTGTAGATATTTCAGTTTTATCCCAGGGAGCACATGTGTCCTGGCATTGGATTACCTCTCTGTAATGAAAATTATTTTAAAAAATTATGTGACTTTTTAGAAGTCATTTTTGCTTCTTATTTTAAAATAATTTTTAAGTAATTACTTCTTCCATTAACAAAGAAATGCATACCCATGATAAAAGTTCCAGCACTTTCATTAAAGTTTAAGCACAGAATAATATAATATAAAAAGAAAAAATTTATCTACCTCCCCAATTTCTTAATCAAATTATCTACGGTAACCATTAACAGTATTTTTATATAAAAAGCTGTTTGTTTCAGTGGAAATAGTCCTCGCCAACCTCAGTTAAGCTTCACAACTACAGTTGTGCCTTTACTTTCCTCACCCAACATAGACAATGTGAATTTTTTTATTGCATGTCATTGAGATTTTTATCACAATGACCTTTATATGAACCAAAGCACCAAGTAGACTTGGTCTCTACGCTATTGCCTCAGGATAGGGATTTAATTTTAACATCAGTTTTTGATCATATTAGAAATATCTATCTCAACAAGGCAAATGACACTTATTTCGTTCAAATGTTTAAACAATTCCCATTATGAGTAAGATATTGGAATTGGGGACCTAGATATTCAAATTTCTGTTTGAAATGTTAGCATGGTTAGACTTGAAACATAAATTATTTTAGCTACTTTTGTCCTTCTATTCTAAACAATGACAAAGTTTATTTCCATGCAAAAGACAATACAATTCCGATGATTTCCCTTAATAACTTAAAACATTGTTTTCTTTTCAAAAAATATATGCACTATTTCTTTTTGTTGTTTTTCTCAATTGAGAAGATACATTTCGATCTTCAGATGTGTGTTTTAAGTTAATAGTCTTGGTTTGGGTAATCGTAGTGGAACATCAACTTTAAATGTGTGGTCATAATCATAGGGACTACCAAAGTAATCATGCACAATATTACTTTCATAGGTTTGGGAAAAATGGACTGAATTTTCTGAGCTCACCACTTGTCAGCACAGAATGCTTTAAAACAACATAAAGCAAAATGTTGCCAAGTATTTCAATAAAAAATAACCTAAAGTAATCAGGGGGAAAATATCTGCTTATGTAAAATACAATGTGGAATGCCTACCCTTTGAGAGTTCTTAAAGATTCCACCTTCACAATTTATATGATATTAAACACTGATGTGCTACGTAAATTGATTTGACTGATATCCTTTTTCATTCAAAGATGCCCTGTTGAATTCTCTTTTGGCCCTTAGAAATGCTGCACTGAAGAGACTTCAAGGTTTTAATGGAAATGCCATTTCCCGTAAGAAAATTGAATTTTAAATCTAACTATCCTACTTACTAAGTACAAGATATTGGGCAAGTTACTTTACTTTTAAATGCTTCACTTTTTTTCTCTGTAGAATTTTGGGTTGAAATGCCCATCACAAAGGGCTATTATAAAAGTGAGATTGAATGATGGTATAAAGCCAAGAGTATGATGCCTCTTCCATAGTAGTTGCTTAGTTAAGTGTTAACTCTCCTCTTCCTCCTCTGTCTTTGGCCTTGGAGATTAGCTGAGATGCTAAAGAGAGAAGTCCTATTTTATTAATATGTATGTACTGGATAGTGAAGATAAATATCTCAGAGGTGAAGAGGCCTCAGGTTACAAAATCTGTGTTTGTGTTTTAACAATTAGTGGTGATGAACATGTTCTTTCAGTCCTCTTGGTGTATGTATGAAACATCACATTTGGAGAAAACATTAGAAGTCCAGATTTGCATGAGAATCCTGACTTAACTGACACTCTTGCACTCTCCATGATAGGCCCTGATCACAGGGTCCTTTGTTACATTTCAAAGGTGGATCTTTAAAAAAATATCTCTATTGAGGCATCGTTTATTTCACAAAAGTCACCCACTTTAAAAAATGATTCAATTATTTTTAGCATATTTATAAAACTATCATTGAAATCAGTGTTAGAACATTTCTACCACTCCCAAACTCTTCCTTGTACCTATTTGCAGTCAGTACCTGTTCTCACATCCAGCCCCAGGATAACACTCATCTATTTTATGTCTTTTTAGATTTACCTTTTTCAGAGGTTAATTTTTCTGGAGGCTTTATTCACTTGGATTCACATTGGTTGGAAGAATGCATGAGACCAGATTTGTTGGTAGTACTGACACAGTAATTGCTGTTGGCTTCCTGGTGATGGAAATGAGCTTCTTTGCAGCTGCTCTGGGAGCTCCCAGTCTTATTGATGAGAAATAGTACCAGAAACCAACTAGCCTGGTACCTGTATCAGTCAGGGTCCAGGCAGGAAACAGAAACCACTGCAATCATTTTAACAGAAAGAATTTAATATAAACAATTGCCAAAGGGCATCGAATAATTGAAAGATAAACAGAATTAAAGTATTATAGAAGGGTACAACAGCAGGAATTAACTACCAGCTCCTGGGTTGAGAAACAAAGGCAAATAATGGAATTATCACAATTTAGAAGTTTGGAGGAGGGTATCTCTGGGGTTGGGACCCATGAACTTGAGGGGGTAGGGACAGACAATTGGTCCGGATATTTCTTAGTGAATGTGATGGGACTGGTCTGCATGTGTTTAAAAAAAAAAAAAAACCTGCAAGTTAGATTGAATTAAATTTAAATTCTGCTACTGGAACAACAACTGCTTCTGAAGTCATTGTTAAGATGATGCTGAAAGGAAACAGACCTCAGTGAACATCTTTCTTTTCCTCTGGCAGAATTTAATGGGGAGCAGAGGGCAAAGCAGAAAGGTGGTTCCCAGAGCCTGAGATTGATCATAATATTGAAAGACACAGTCCTACAGGCTATATTCCCAAATGTTGAAATCCCAAAGATCAAAATCTCTAAAGTTTAAAATTCCTGGTGTCTAAAATCCTGATAATCATAGTCACAAGACAGTTGCATCATGTTAGGCGGAGCTATTACCTTGTTACTGTCCTTACACAGAAGAAAATGGATTTCAATTGAATCCCCAAACCATAATGACAGATTTGGAACTAGGAATGACCAAGGCTGCTGAAAGAGAATGTGAAAGTATTACCAGTAAGGTGTGTTTTTTCCATTCAGCCCAAAGCATTTGGCAGAAAATTCAGATGAGTTGATTGACCATGATCTACAGCAACGACAAAAACTTCAGTTAAAAAATGCATCATTTGCCCGCATTGACATTCCTTTCAGCAGATGACATTTCAGGAACTTTTAATAAATTAAAGCCACATTTGTTGAGGAAGCCAGCAAAGCTACTGGCTGGTTCAAAAATAATTATATGCATGGTAGGATAAGAAGACACTTATACAGTGGTGTTACTATTTGATCACTAGTATTATTTCTGCCAAATTGGTCTATGTATAAATGCATGTAGAATGGATTTCTACATACCCAAAACAACATAGAAGCATGACACTGAAGGTAGGAAGATTTAATAGGGAATGCCTGTTTTGGTGTATATGGAATCATAGAAGAATTTTGAAAAGAGCAGCACCATGTAGAAAATGAATATTCTCTGAGGAAGGCCAAGTCCTAAAAGAAAAAAAGCAGTTGTTCATTGTGATACAAGACTTCAATGTATATTTAATGATCATGAAATCCAGCCATCCCTTAGTGAACTATCTCCATGCAATTGCCCATAATTTTCCCTGTAATACACTATTTCATATGTCAGATTTCCTTTTTAGTTTTTCCTTTTCTTTTTCTCACTATTTTAAATTTTCAAAATATCTCTTACAATTTGCTATGCTACATATTTTATCTTGCATTATTTTCAATACTGGAAATATAAATTATGTAAGGACTTTTAGAGAGTTCTAATTTGTTTTATGCATTTTTTTTTTTTTGCAAATTTGACTTCATGAAAGTGCTTTATCACAATGTGACTTTGTTTGCAAGCTTTGTGTATGTATGTAAAAATGTTGGAACTTTCTCAATAAATAAAGATATGTCCATACATCTGCATTTGTGTAAGATACAATTTCTCAAAATCTTGGCTCTTTAGACAACTGCATATGTGGCGGTGATTCATCACAACTTTTGCTCCATCTGATCAGAAGACTTGGGTTTTTAGTCATGGTATTTCAGATGACTGTAGCTATAAAGCTAGGTATACATATTACCAACTATAGTGATACGTGTTTATACATTTCAATTTTTGACTCATTTCTTTGTGAGTACAGTTCACCTGCTCATAACAGTCATACCCATGTGACTGTCATTGGTATACCTGAGTGCTTATGCTTGCAAAAATATGTATGTTATTTTGACTACTTTATTGTGTAAAGTGATCTATGAAGTGTTTTGTCATGTTTTTAAATTTTTCGAATAAGTCTCCTTTAAAACACAAATACATATCTTTTAAAGAAATTTAAAATTATTTTTCCCAGAATTATATTTTTGGACTTGTGATCTTTCAGGTTTTTGACATTTGAGATTATGGTGTTTGGGAATTGTGTCCTTCAGGATTATCAGCAGCTCCTAAAATCCACCATTCAGCCCATTACAATGTTCTATAGAGCTGATTCTTTAACCTATGGACCTCCAGTTGCAGTTTCCCGCTAGTACCTTGATACAAATCATATCTCACAGAATTAATATAAAATAAAAACTGATTTATGTTTTTCAAATATTTTAACTAAACATGCATAATTAGATATGTCATGGGCCAAAGTTGGCTGAGTTAATAATTCTTGAACAAGGTAAATGAGTTTGCATTTGAGTCAATGTTGAGATTGTACACCTATTATTCTGAATAAATGGTTATAAAAATGATGGAGAGTAGCAATTATAAAAATTATCTTTTCTCCTGGAAAATGGAGTTTGTATCTGTAACAAATCCATTTTAAAATAATTTGTTCAGATTTCCTTTCCTCTCTATTTATGCATTCTTCTGTCTCCATTCACCATTTATATCATATTCCAAAACAATTTAAAAATTATCAATGTATTACAGTTATTGTGCTAAGCATTAACGAATGAGATATTTTAGTCCTTATTTTACAATTCAGGAAATCAAGAGTTAGGAACTATAAATAATATTCGTTGAGGGATTACTTTGTAAAGGGCAAGGTTGATTCTAAAATTCAGGTTTGTCTGATTTCAAAGCCTGTATATTCCATGCTAATTTTACTTTAAAATTAAAATTTAATTTTATTATTGTCTTTTAGAGACCAGGTCTTGCTCTGTTGCCAAGGCTGGAGTGCAGTGGTGCAATTATAGCTCACCAGCAATCTTGAACTCCTGGATTCAAGTGATCTGCCCACCTCATCCTCCCTAGTAGCTGGTACTACAGGTGAATGCCACCACACCAGAGTAATTAAATTTTTTTTTGTTTTTGTAGAAACAGGATCTCACTGGTCTTAAACTCCTGGTCTCAAGCAATCCTCCTGCCACTGCCTACCAATGCACTGGAATCACAGATGTGAGCCATAGTGCCCAGCCCATACTATTTTTATGTTTATATTCTACATCTTGTTTATGAAGTTCCAGACATTGGTATACTTCAGTAATTCAATGTCTCAGTTTTCCACAGATGCAGGCATTGAGAATCAAAATATACAGTTTTCACCTATCTAAAATTCATGCTTTGCTTGATAGATTTCTTGTTTAATCTTTCATCCAAAAATGCCAACTTGGAATCATCTTTTTTTCATCTGAGTTCAAAATTTCCTTGATATTCAAGGTTTCCACAAGCTCCTCATTGAGCTATCCTTAACAATCCAAAGGAACAATACACATTTGCTACCTCCTCATTAATACTTACCTATTCAAAGGCATTGTATTGATGAGTTTGGGTGTATTATCCCTGTGTATGGTGTGAGAGACGTGGTTCCTCTTTAACATAGTATCTTTTCTGAGGGAAGATAAAAGGGATTATCTATCTCTAGGCTGTTTGGAAAGTTCATTATTTTTCTAAACTCTGAGTAAATTAAAACTCAGATTTTCCACAATTACTTGTCCTCACATGTTTTCTATAAACAAACTTCATTTATAATGCATCTTCCTGGATGGATGGACAATATAAACACCAACACTGTTTCACCAATGTTTTCAATCATCCTAATGCCTAACAGAGTGATCAATAAATATTTGTTGAGTAGACATGTACATGAATAAATTATTTTCCCCTCTGTCAATTTGAAAAAAAAATCATTTAATCTAGTAATACCTTACCTATCTGTTGTCTTGCTGGGAATATTGAAACTCAAAAATCTAAAACTAAAGTTACTGTATGTGTTTGTTTAGTAGGTGTGGCAAGTGATCTAGGTTTGCTTTATTTTTATCACTTTGTCCATTTTGCAACTTTGTCATTTGTTTGAAAAGCCAATGCCAAACATTTGAACTTAAAATGATTGGAAAGTACAATTCAACAATAAAAAGCCAATAACCAAATTAAAAAAAAGAGGGCAATAGATTTGAATAAACATTTCTCCAAAGAAGGTATACTAATAAGTACATGAAAAGTCGATCAGCATCATTAGTCATTAGAGAAATGCAAATCAAACTACAATGAATTCCCCTTCATACCTACAATGATGGCTGTAATACAGAAAATGGAAAACAAATGTTGGTGAGGATGTTGAGAATTTGAAACCCTTGTATGTTGCTGGTGTGAATGTGAAATGATGCAGCAACTGCACAAAATTGGCCATTCCTCAAAACTTAAAAATAGAATTGTCATATGATCTAGCAATTCCACTTCTAGATATATACAAGAGAACTGAAAACAGGTGTCCAAACAGAAACATCTATATGAGTGTTCATAATAGCATTATTAATAATATTCAAAAGCAACCCAAATGTCCAGCAACTGATAGATAAAAAACAATGGTATGCCCATACAATGGAATATAATTCAGTCATAAAAGGTACTTCTATACAGATGGACCTTGGAAACATGCTAAGTGAAATAAGCTAGACACATAAAGCCACATCTTGATCAAGCTCATTTACATGAAATATCCAGAATAGGCAAATCTATAGAGGCAAAAAGGAGATTAGTTGTTTTTAGGGCCTGAGAGGGAGAGAGGAAACAGGGAATGGTTGCTTAATGGGCACAGAGTTTTTTTGTGTGGTTACAAAAACGTTTTGGAATTAGATAGTGGTGATGTTGGCATCACATAGTAAATGCACTAAATGTCACTGAATTGTACACTTAAAGGGAAGCCCATCAGACTTACAGCAGATCTCTCGGCAGAAACTCTCCAAGCCAGAAGAGAGTGAGGGCCAATATTCAACATTGTTAAAGAAAAGAATTTTCAACCCAGAATTTCATATCCAGCCAAACTAAGTCATACAATGGAGGAAATAAAACTTTACAGACAAGCAAAATGCTGAGATTTTGTCACCAATTTGGTGGCCTGCCCTACAAGAGATCCTGAAGGAAGCACTAAACATGGAAAGGAACAACAGGTACCCAGCCATTGCAAAACATGTCGTAAAGTCCATCGAGGCTATAAAGAAACTACATCAACTGAAGGAAAGCAAAATAACCATAGCTAATATCATAATGACAGGATCAAGTTCACACATAACAATATTAACCTTTAAATGTAAAATGGACTAAATGGTCCACTAAAGACACAGACTGGCAAATGATAAAGAGTCAATACCCGTATCTGTAGGGAGACCCATCTCACATGCAGAGACACATAGGCTCAAAATAAAGGGATGGAGGAAGATCTACCAAGCAAAATGAAACAAAAAGCAGGGGTTGCAAATCCTGTCTCTGATAAAACAACAGACTTTAAACCATCAAAGATCAAAAGAGACAAAGAAGGCCAAGCATAATGGTAAAGAGATCAATTCATCAGGAAGAGCTAACTATCCTAAATATATATGCATCCAAATACAGGAGCACCCAGATTCATAAAGCAAGTCCTTAGAGACTTACAAAGAGACTCACCTGCCAATAATAATGTGGAGACTTAACACCCACTGTCAACATTGTGACAGACTTAGACAGAAAGTTAACAAGGATATCCAGGAATTGAACTCAACTCTGCACCAAGCGGACCTAATAGACATCTACAGAACTCTCCACCTCAAATCACCTGAATACATTCTTCATACATAGGAACAAAAGCACTTCATGTTCAAAAACACCAAAAGCAATGGCAACAAAAGCCAAAACACAAATGGGATCTAATTAAACTAAAGAGCTTCTGCACAGCAAAAGAAGCTACCATCAGAGTGAACAGGCAACCTACAGAATGGGAGAACATTTTTGCAATCTACTCATCTGACAAAGGGCTAATATCCAGAACCTACAAAGAACTCAAACAAATTTACAAGGAAAAAAACAAGCAACCCCATCAAAAAGTGGGCAAAGGATATAAACAGACACTTCTCAAAAGAAGACATTCATACAGCCAACAGACACATGAAAAAATGCTCATCATCACTGGCCATCAGAGAAATGCAAATCAAAACCACAATGAGATACCATCTCACACCAGTTAGAGTGGCAATCATTAAAAAAATCAGGAAACACCAGGTGCTGGAGAGGATGTGGAGAAATAGGAACACTTTTACACTGTTGGTGGGACTGTAAACTAGTTCAACCATTGTGGAAGACAGTGTGGTGATTCCTCAAGGATCCAGAACTAGAAATACCATTTGACCCAGCCATCCCACTACTGGGGATATACCCAAAGGATTATAAATTATGCTGCTATAAAGACACATGCACACGTATGTTTACTGCAGCACTATTCACAATAGCAAAGACTTGAAATCAACGCAAATGTCCATAAGTGACAGACTGAATTAAGAGAATGTGTCACATATATACCATGGAATACTATGCAGCCATAAAAAAGGATGAGTTTGTGTCCTTTGTAGGGACATGGATGCAGCTGGAAACCATCATTCTCAGCAAACTATCACAAGAACAGAAAACCACATACCACATGTTCTCACTCACAGGTGGGAAATGAACAATGAGATCACTTGGACACAGGAAGGGGATCATCACACACCAGGTCCTATTGTGGGGAGGGGAGGGGGAGGGATAGCATTAGGAGATACACCTGATGTGAATGACGAGTTAATGGGTGCAGCACACCAACATGGCACAAGTATATGTACATAACAAACCTGCACATTTTGCACATGTACCCTAGAACTTAAAGTATAATTTTAAAAATCAAGAAAGAATGTAAAATAATAAGTCTGTGAGATCTTTACTTTTAAAATGTTTTCCAATTTGACCCCTCTACTCTTCCCCATCATTTCTCACCTCAACCCTTCTTTGATTCCCTGTTTTTTTTTGGATAATGTAAATTCTTTGGCGTGATGTCTAAGATTCTCCTAAACTGACTTTTGCTTACCTTTTCTATTTCATTTCTTACAACTTTTTGCCTTATGGTTCATCAATACTAGATACACGTAGTTGTCCAACTACATCATTCTGTTCTAATACTTCAAAATTGAATTGAAATTATCTGTTTATATACTTGTTTCACTTCACTCTACATTCCTTAAAGGACTGGCATAGTGAGCATTTAATAAATGTTTATTGAGCTGAAAAAAATTAAATTTTATTATGCATGTTTCAGGTATACAACATGATGGTAAGGGATACATGTAGATAGTAAAATGCTTACTATAGTGAAGCAAATTAAAGTATCTACCATGTCACATAGTTACCCATTTGTTTTTTGTGTTGCAGGAACAATTAAAATTTACTCATTTAGCAAACTTCCAGAATACAATACAGTTTATTGGCTATAGTCCTCATGTTGTACGTTAGGTCTCTAGACTTGTTCATCTTACATATTTGTGACTTTGTGTGCTCTGACCTGCATCTTCACATTTCCTCCTCCTACCCCCTTAACTAGAGTTTTATTCTCTATCTCTGTGTATGTGACTTTTAAAAACATTTTCTAAATTCACTAAACACTTTAGTGAATTTCATATAAGTGTGTGAGTTTTATATGAGTGTGAATTTTACCTTAATTTAGAAAGATGAGTGAACAGAAACTCATTCAGAAAAAAAGGATATTTAAGACAAAGCAAAGGGGGTAACATGAGGAATGGAAGAGCAAACAATGGACTGAAGAATGGACCCATTAATAATAGAACAGGAAGTAAAACACATTTCTTCAGCTGCTCTGCTTTTCCAAGATCTTCAAATAAGACTTGTATTAAAACTCAAAGCCCATAAGGAAAAAAAGGAGAAGGACTTACTGTATATTGGAAAACATGAAATATGAAACACTATTAAAGATAATCTGCTTTTTCTAGTAATAATTAAACAAGTCCCTATATCCTGGTCATTATGGTTGATGTCACCAGTGAACGTTTCTTTTTGGTTAAGTATTTTTCCCTCTTAATAATTTTATAGTCTTATTCACACATATTCACAAGAATTAAAATGACACTGATTTAAATGTGCAGCTTGAAGATATAGAACATATTCCAGTCTAATTTACCTGTCCAGGGGAGACCAAGGTGTAGTCAGAGAAGGACATGATGAAAGTGGTATTAAACATTTAAATTTTGTGAGTTTCCTTTCAAATCCTATTGCTTCATATTTCTGTTTACTCCTGAGCGAATGTGGGAATGCCAAATGCTAAATCAAAACTCCTGTTCCCCATCTGATGTTTCTAGTGTGACTATGGTGAATAGTCTAGGAAGAGGATTTCTGTCTTCCTGAATGCTTTCTCTAGAATTGGATGGCCCTTGGTATAAAGTGGCAAGAGCTAAGTGATTGTCTGAAATTGGATGATGTCAGAAAGCAAGGCTGGGGGCATAATGGTCATGGGCCTGGCTAATCATTAGTGCCTGGAAAGGTCAGACTGGGGCTGACATGCAGCTGGTATGCTCCAGGAGAGCTGTATAAATTGTTAAAATACTGCTTGGTGGTAAATATCTGATGACTGGAGCTTTTTCAGTGTTCTACTACCCTGCTTATAATCTGGAAACCAAAGGTCAATGCATGGCTTAGCAGGGAGCCTCTAGGTCCCTGACCTAGTGCCCTGGCCAGTGCTATTTCTGATGGGCTGCTGCCTGTGCAATACCATATATTAAATATTGTCTCTGAATGGGACCCACTAGAATTGAATTTTTAAGACCCTCGTGTTCCATCCTAACCTTCTCAGTTTATATGTTACCAAATTAGGAAATACATTGCTCCTCGCATCCCACTCCACGCACCCTGGTGTTCAGGGTATCAAGTTTTGATCTTTAATCTGAGTAGAGAGTTTTGTTAATCTCTTAGGGCTTTATAATCTTCATAGCAGGGGAAAAAAGAAATGTGATTGTTTCATGCCAAGCTGCCTAGGAATTCCGTTTTCCCCTTAGAACTAGGCTGAGGAAGAGGAGGGGTTTGAGAACCTTTAAAATCTTTAACCTCCTATCCCAATCACCAGGCAAAGATTCAAACAGTGTCTCTGATCAGCTTTTTTAAAAAAGTCCTTTCACTTCTCTTTGGTTCATGACTTCACATTTCAAATAGTCCTCAGGTATTAATGAAAATTTTAAACTTAAAGTATGCCCTCAATGGTGTTTCTTTGTAGTGGTTTTATTTTCTAGGAAACAGTTAATTTAATGCCACTAGCTAAAATCCTGCATGGAAAAATGAATGAACAAACAAATAATAGTTGGAACCTGTTATGATTTTTTTCCTAGTTCAATTTTTCAATTGGGTTGGTTCTTTACTAAAAAGTAAATATGGTATTCAAGGACTCCCATGTATTGTGGGCTGGAAGTATTAGGTTGGTGCAAAAGTAATTGTGGCTTTTGCGATTACTTTCAATGGCAAAGACTGCAGTAACTTTTGCACCGACCTAATATTTCCCCCACAACTCGCCTCCTTGAATTAGTGAAGAAACATGTTGCACTGTGGGCAGGAGTTAAGGGAAGGCTGAGTCATTTGGAGGGGGCAGGTGTTGGTGGTGGATGGTTGAAGGCTGATGGAATGGTTTATTTGCAGCCTCCACCCAATTGACAGATCTCCAGGTTGCTGGGAAACAAAATCATGGAGATGGCCAACTCCCTGAAATAAGCAGTCTTCGCTCAGAATTCTTTTTTCAAATGGAGCAAAGGAGAAAAACATCTAGTTCTTTCTTTCTATTTTTTTCTTAGCTGAGAGGTATGCTAGTTCTTAAGAATTTCAAGATAATTTGTTGTCCGTTCTAAAAATATTGGACAAAAGGGAAATGGTGTTTCTATCTTCTCTTCCTACGTTCTAGAGAAGATTTTAATTGATAATCAAATTGTGGCAGAAACTGCCCAATCTCTTATCCTTATATTCCTTAATGAAAGATTATACGTTTTAAACTGCAAACATTGCTTTCCAGCTAATAGGCTAAATTTCCTGGCCTCACTTTGTAGTTAAGTCTGACCATATGACTGAATTTTGACTGATTAGTGTAATTGAAAGTATTGTGTAAGGCATCAAATAAAGGTGATCTTCCCTTCTTGGCCTTTATTTCTATTTTTCTTCTTCTGCCTGGAATAAACGTGTGGTAGCTGGAACTCTCACAGTTATTTCAGATCTTGAGGGTAAGGGCCAGTCATAGGGATAGCAGAGGGGAGTGTTGAAGTGATCCCTGATCACTTTGTGGAACTGCAGTACCAGCCTCAGCATGACCTACTTTCAGACTTTTTAATGTGAATGAGATAATAAAATTCTATCTCATTTAAGACACTTGTATTTTGGACTTTTCAGTCACTCAAAGCCAAATCAATTTCACTTCTACCTTGAGGATCTAGGCTTTTGTTTCATTTTTCTGTTTCACTGTAGCATTATATCCTTTTAAATTTATTTAATAAATATTTATTGACTATCTGCTATGTATCAGGCATGATACTAGGCACTATCTATTTGGTGATTAGCAAAACAAACATAGCCTCTTCCATCTGAAGCTTACAGTCTAGTGAAAGAAATGATAATAATGTGTGAGAAATAATTTTTGTTTGTTTGTTTGAGATGTAGTGTCTCTGTCACCCCGGCTGGAGTGCAGTGGTGTGATCTTGGCTCACTGCAACCTCCACCTCCAGGGTTCAAGAGATTCTCCTGCCTCAGCCTCTTGAGTAGCTGGGATTACAGGCACCCGCTACCATGCCCAGCTAATTTTTGTATTTTTAGTAGAGTCGGGGTTTCCCCATGTTGGCCAGGCTGGTCTCGAACTCCTGACTTCAGGTGATCCACACCGCCCACCCCCTTGGCCTCCCAAAGTGCTGGGATTATAGGCGTGAGCTGCCATGCCCAGCCAATTTTTCACTTCCTATTTTTACTACCTTTTTCCTTCTCTTGATTACATTGAGTTGTGACCTCTACATATGCTTTAATTCATGTCTTCAAGTCAGAGTAGGGGGCCATTGGCATATATGGTTTTCAAAATAAGAGGTCTTTGGCTACTTTTCTTTCCATGTAAGATTTTTAAAAATCCTATATAAAATGCCAGTTTTAGCAGTCAATATGGCTGCAGTTTGAGGATCATCTTCCTAGCATAGTGAGGGGCTTGTACGGGTGTGTGTGTGTGCGCGCGTGTGCATGTGCATGTGTGTGTGTGTGTATACACAAGGTATGTGATAACACCTCGAGTTCTGGTTTCTTTGCTCCTTTTGTTATTTAACAGATACTAGGATTTGTTTTTGTCTTCACCTTGACTCTCTTCATAATCCATATTTGTTCTTTAATTGCTTTTTTATGGCCCTCAGCCATTTTATGGCTTTCCTAATTAGGTATTTTGTAACTCACAGGTTGTCAGAATGATGGCCTAAGACTACTCTCTCAAGATATCTGTCAGAACCATCGCAGAAGCTATGAGTCCCCTCTTCTTAATTGACTCTATTGGCAGTGTGGGTCTTCAGGGCCATGGGAGATTCACAAGAGATAGCTTTGCCTAACACATTGACTGTTCCCTTGTTCTCTCTCACTGATGCTGTAATTTTGAATGGGTATAGGCGCCTTTCCCATAACTCTCTGTGCCTTTGGTTGACTTACTCCTTCACTGATCTGTCCTTTGGTCTTAGTCCTTCTTTCATCCATCCTTTCCCTCCGCTGTATTACATTCCCTTCTTTTTTTTTTTTTTTTTTTTTTTTGAGACGGAGTCTTGCTCTTGGTCACCCAGGCTGGAGTGCAGTGGTCGGATCTCAGCTCACTGCAAGCTCAGCCCCGGGTTTACGCCATTCTCCTGCCTCAGCCTCCCCGGTAGCTGGGACTACAGGCGCCTGCCACTCCCGGCCCGCTAAGTTTTTGTATTTTTAGTAGAGACGTTTCACTGTGTTAGCCAGAATGGTCTCTCGGATCTCCTGACCTCGATCCACTGCCTCGGCCTCCCAGAGTGCTGGGATTACAGGCTTGAGCCACCGCGCCCGGCCATTACATTTCCTTCTATTCTGCTACTGCTGCCTGTGTTTGTAATGACTTTTCCACTGGGCTGGATAGCAGCTAAGACGTCAAAAGCATGGTTTCCTTTTTCCAAAATCTCTGGTCTGTCTGCCTCCTCACCCAAATAATCTTTGTGTGACATCTTTTTTTTTATCCAAAGAAGATTTTTGGTCGTTGTGCTTTTACTTTTGGACCCATGGCTTTGGTAATTCATTTATTACACTAAGGATCATTTCAGAGCCTTCTTATGGCTCAATGAGTAAAATCCTAAGAATGTTTCTTTTCCAAATAGCAAATTGCTGGAAGTGAGAAGCATTATTTTGTCCACGAGAGCAACGTAAGAGAGAACAGTTGGAGTTTATGTTAAAGACAGCAAATGGTTTATTGACTTCAAAAAGTTTAGCCCCTGCTGAAACAAGCTGAAGGAACCAGCGGCACTGGGTCCATTAAATTCAAGAAACAATAAATTTCCTTTATTGGCACAAACATTAAGTATCTTGAAATGTAGAGCCACAGTCTGATAATATTGCTAAATTTGGGTTTGTCATGACAAGATATTGAGAAATCTATGAAATTTATGACATGTTAGGGCAATGTGATATGCCATTTAATTGATGAAAAATCCATCCTCTTTGAATCATGTTATGAAAACTGCTAGGAAAGAAAAATAGCACAAAGTTCAGGACAGATGGGTGGAAGTTTCAGAGGCAAACACTGATTAGCTTATAGCAATCCTTTCAAAATATCAATCTCTTTCCTTAGAGTGGTGGGAGGTATCTGTTCTTGCATTCTCAAGTTTGTGGAAGCAGTTTTAGATGTGCAGAAGGCTTGGCCATCCAAAATAGAAAATGTAGGGCTGCCTTTATTTAAGTAGTTCTTTATGTTCACCCACTTCAATTCTCTCAGTCCTTATAAGAGCATAAGTAAACAGAAGAGAAGCAGTGGTTTAAAAGGAGGCTTTTGAGTCAAATTTACTTAGTCAATGGTGGCAAGGGTCTGCGATTCTGAGTGTTTGTTCTAGTTATATATACCATACTTTCTCTTTCATTATAGTGTTAGATGTTCCACATCGATTTTTCGTTTGTTTTCTTCCTCATATGTTATCTCTCCCATTACTATCTCTCCTTATTATGGGTCATATATTTCTGCTTCTTTACATGCCTAATCATTTTTTATAGGATGCCAGACACTGAATTTTACCTTTTTGGATGCTGGATATTTTCATATTCCTATAAATGTTATTGAACTTTGTTATGGTACATGCGGTTACTTGGAAGCAGTTAACTTTTGTGTATGGTGGGACTAAAGCAGTTGTTATTAGTCCATTCTCACACTGCTAATGAAGACATACCTGAGACTGAGTAATTCATAAAGAAAAAGAGGCTTAACGGACTCGCAGTTTCACATGGCTGGGGAGGCCTCACAATCTTGGTGGAAGGCAAAGGAAGAGCAAAGGCGCGTCTTACATTGTGGCAGGCAAGAAAGCATGTGCAGGGGGCCTGCCCTTTATAAAACCATCAGATCTCATGAGACTTATTCACTATCATGAAAACAGTATGGGAGAAACCCGCCCCCATGATTCAGTTACCTTCCACCAGGCCCCTGTCATGACACTTGGGGATTTTGAGAGCTTCAATTCAAGATGAGATTTGGGTGGAGACACAATCAAATGATATCAGCAGTCTTTGGGATAATTTTTTTGTGCTATGGAGGCATTACCCTTCTGAATGTGCCACCCAATGCCTGAGAACGATGAGGCTTTTCCACTTGAGCAGGAACAATTGTCAGTTTTGTGTGAGCACCATAGATTGTTCCCTCTGATCCTTCCAGGTGGTTCTTTCTGTGGTCTCAGGTAGTTTCTTCACTTGCATGAAGTCAGCTGAAGACTCAATGGGGACCCTTTACAGATCTCTGGGGTCCACTCTGCAGTTATCTGTTTTCTGACACTCTGCCCTATGAACGCTGGCTGTCTTGACCTCTCCAGACAACCAGCTCCGTCTTCTCAATTCAGGAATATCCATACTGCCTGCTGCCTTGTTTTCCCCTTCCTGTACTTGCAGCCTGAACTCTCCAGGTAGTAAGGCACGACGTTTGTAGGGCTCATCTTATTTGCTTCTCCATCTCGGGAATTACTGTCTTTTGCTGTTTGATGTGCAATGTCTGAAAGTGATTTTTTTTTAGGTTGTTGCAAGTAGAAGGGTAAATCCAGTCCCTTTACTCCATCTTGCCCAGAAGATGTATGACATCATATGTCTTCATGTCATTCATGTATGACAACAGGTAAGTTCCCTTAGCAGGGTCTCTGCGCTAAACTGGGGTCTTGTCTCACGGTTGTGGTAGTGGAGGAGGATTAAAGAGATAACTTATCCTAGTATAAACTCAGCCCTTTTTCATGCAGTTACACTGTCACACTAGTTTCCACTTCTTGCTCAGTCATGGTCCCATGTTGTGTCCCTGAGAATGTTCGTTCTTTGGTTCATTCATTTATCCCTTAACTCTGAGTTAAGAATATTTTATATAATAAAACTCAATTATTGGAGGAATAGCAAAAAATAAGACAGATTTAGTGACTTCCTTCTGAGAGCATATGTTCTAGTTGGGGAGTGCAGCAGATAATGATCCACATGGTTAATTGTAATAGTTGCTATGAAGACAAAGCACAGGATTCTACTACAAGAATACATAGTGGAGGTCTAACCTCATCTGAAGAGTCAGAAAGGTTTCCCCATGGAGATGACATATACATTGGGACTTGCAAAAAGCTGATTATAAGATAGGGCTGTTTTTCTCAAAAGGGGCTGCTCTATTCAGAATTTTTATTGAGGATTGAGCATTGTTTGTGAGACATACACTCTAGTATCTGATAATGAAAATACTTTTGATTTATTATCTAAGATCTCAATTGCAGAAAAAGACAGTAAAATGGAAAATGTATATCAAAACTTTTCTAAATTATTAGATATAAATTAGAAATTAGTGACTAAAATGTTAATACCCTAGTGATTTTCTTTTTTGAATTGTGGGACTCTGGATGATTCTTCTTTTTTAAATTTTTGTTTTCTCTAGATTTTACATGAATCTGCATTGTTTTTATAATTAGAAAAAATAAAAGCAAGGAAGGGAGGAGCAAAAGGAAAAATATGAAGTATAACAGATCTGCTATTCTTTAATTGGCACGTCAGTGAACTGATCCATTAAGTACCACATTGTGACATTATGTGTCATGTGGCACAATATGAGTGTTGCTTCCAAAGATACATTCTTAAGCATCAAATTGGCCATTTCATGAAGCATTTAGAAAACAAGTTCAAAAGAGGATGGTGACTTCAGTTTCTGTAAAGTGTGAAGCTTGTCCTTACAACTGATCTTGATGGGCATGGGCAGATGTCTGAGAGGCTGGTAGTGAGCTTGTGCTTGGATGCTATCTCTTCACAGTTGTGTGATTGTCTGGCACACGGAAATCATGGCAGCTCTGGTCCTGGGGAAATTGTGTAGCAATGTCAAGGGAGGGGAAATGGGAACATCTCTGTGTTTACTGCTATTTTTGAGCACAACTCTTTTCATAGTCAGAAACAGGACTTTTCTAAAATTGGTGCTTTCAAACTACATGTACTTTTTTGGAACTCTGCATGCAGACCTCTTGGGGTTCCAGCTAGAGAAATAGGGGACCAATTTGAAGTTGTGAATTATTTATTTATTGTTTGAGAAGACACTGATGGGTTTTCTTGGATCATTTTAACTTAGTTTATTTTTTTTAAAATTTATTTTACTTTTAAGTTCTGGGGTACATGTGCAGAACGTACAGTTTTGTTACATAGGTATACATGTGACATGGTGGTTTACTGCATCCATCAACCCGTAACCTGCATTAGGTATTTCTCCTAATGCTAACCCTCCCCTAACCTCCCACCCCCTGACAGGCCCCAGTGTGTGATATTCCCCTCCCTGTGTCCACGTGTTCTCATTGTTCAACTCCCACTTATGAGTGAGAACATGCAGTGTTTGGTTTTCTGTTCTTGTGTTAGTTTGCTGAGAATGATGGTTTCCAGCTTCATCCATGTCCTTGCAAAGGACATGAACTCATCCTTTTTATGGCTGCATAGTATTCCATGGTGTATATGTGCCACATTTTCTTTCTCCCGTCTATCACTGATGGACATTTGGGTTGGTTCCAAGTCTTTGCTATGGTGAATAGTGCTGCAGTAAACATATGTGTGCATGTGTCTTTACAGTAGAATGATTTATAATCCTTTGGGTATGTACCCAGTAATGGAATTGCTGGGTCAAATGGTATTTCTAGTTCTAGATCCTTGAGGAATTGCCACACTGTCTTCCACAATGGTTGAGCTAATTTACACTCCCACCAACAGTGTAAAAGTGTTCCTATTTCTCCACATCCTCTCCAGCATCTGTTGTCTCCTGACTTTTTAATGATCGCCATTCTAACTGGCACGAGATGGTATGTCATTGTGGTTTTAATTTGCATTTCTCTAATGACCAGTGATGATTAGCATCTTTTCATATGTTTGTTGACTGCAGAAACGTCTTCTTCTGAGAAGTGTCTGTTCATATCCTTTGCCCACTTTTTGATGGGGTTGTTTTTTTCTTTTAAATGTGTTTAAGTTCTTTGTAGATTCTGGATGTTAGCCCTTTGTCAGATGGATAGATTACAAAAATTTTGTCCTATTCTGTCAGTTGCCTGTTCACTCTGATGATAGTTTCTTTTGCTGTGCAGAAGCTCTTTAGTTTAATTTGGTCCCATTTGTCAATTTGGCTTTTGTTGCCATTGCTTTTGGTGTTTTAGACATGAAGTCTTTGCCCATGCCTATGTCCTCAATGGTATTGCCCAGGTTGTCTTCTAGGATTTTTATGGTTTTAGGTCTTACTTTTTTTTTTTTTTTTGAGATGGAGTCTTGCTCTGTCATCCAGGCTGGAGTGCAGTGGCACTGTCTCCCAGGCTAGAGTGCAGTGGTGCGATCTTGGCTCACTGCAACCTCCACCTCCCAGGTTCAAGTGATTCTCCTATCTCAGCCTTCCCAGTAGCTGGAATTAAAAGCACACACTACTGTGCCCAACTAATTTTTGTATTTTCTGTAGAAACAGGTTTCACCATGTTGGTTAGGCTGGTCTTGAACTCCTGACCTCGTGATCTGCCTGCCTCTGCCTCCCAAAGTGCTGGGATTACAGGCGTGAGCCACTACACCCAGCCTTAACTTAGTTTTTAAAAACAGCTTTATTGAAGTATAATTGATATAAAAAGTGTACATATTTAATGTATGTAATTCGATGAGCTTGTAAGTACACATACATCTGTGAAATCTTTACTGCAAGTATATAACAAACACATCCATCACCTCTAAAAGTTTTTTTATGCCCCCTTCCTTTATTGTGGTAAGAACACTTAGCATGAGATTTGTCCTCTTAACATTGTTTCGAAGTATGCAATACAGTATTGGTAACTATAGGCACGATGTTGTACAGCAGATCTCTAGAACTCATTCACTTTGCATAACTGAAACTTCATACCCATTGAACAAGTCCCTATTTCCTCCTCCCCCCAGCCCCTGGCAACACCATCTTACACTTTGCATCTATGAATTTGACTATTTTAGGTGCTTTATATAAGTGGGATCATGCAGTATTTGTCCTTCTGTGACTGGCTTATTATTAACACAGCATTTGTAATTCATGGACGAGAGTTGGCTGGAATTACTTAGCTCAGGAAGGGTTTTGTAAATTCATGTGTATAAGTACGTGACAGGATTTATTAGTAGTAGACTTGAATATGTTTGATTTTGGTAGATGAAATGATATCAAGGAACACATCTTAAAGCTCAGCAGGCTGCTGGCATGGGTGGAAGATTATTCATCCCTGCCTAAAATACCATCAACTTTCATAGATTTATAATAGCCTGTATTTGATATCAAGAGACTATTTTTAATGAAGATTATGGTGTATAGTTTTTAAAAATAGAACCCATAGGATTTTAAAAATTGAAGTAAAATGGACATAATAGAAAACTGACCATTTTAAAGCATACAGTTCAATGGCATTTAGTGAATTACAATGTTGTACAACCTTCACTTCTATCTACTTTTAAAACATTTTCATCACCCCCAAAAGGAAATCCTATATTCATTAAAACAGTTATTCCTCATTCTGTCCTTTTCACAAGCCTCTGGAAAACGCAAATCAATCCACTTTCTGGAACACTTGTACACTACTGATGGAAATGTAAATTAGTATAGTCATTATTGAAAACAGTATGATGGTTCCTCAAAAAATTTTAAATGAACTGCCATATGATCCAGCAATCCCACCATTGGATATGTATTTAAAGGAAGTGAAATCAGTATGCCAAAGAGATATCTGCATTCCCATGTTCATTGCAACATTATTCACAATAACCAAGATATGGAATCAACATAAGTGTCCATCAGTGGATGAATGGATAAAGACAATTTGGTATAAGTACACAATGGAATATTATTCAGCTATGAAAAAGAAGGAAATCCTGTCATTTGCAGCAACATGGATGAACCTTGAGGGTATTATGTTAAAGTGAAATAAGCCAGGCACAGAAAAACAAATACCATGTGATTTCATTCATATGTGGAATCTAAAAAAGTTCATTTCATAGAAGTAGTGAGTAGAATGATGATTACCAGGGACTGTGATGGTAGTGGTAGGGGGTTTTGGGGGAATGTTGGTGAAAAACACAAAATTTTGGTTAGATAGGAGGAATAAGTTCTAGATATCTGTTGTACAACATGGTGACTATGGAGAATAATAATACATTGTATTCTTGAAAAATGTTTAGAGAGTAGATTTTAGTTGTTCTCACCACAAAAAGGATGACTTTATGAGGTGTTGCAAATGTTAATAAGCTAGATGTAGCCATTTCCCAATGTATATATATTTTAAATCATCATCTTGTTCATGATAAATACATATACTTTTATGTCAATTAAAAAGGCATTTTTGAGGTTTAGTCATGTTGCAGCATGTATTAGTACTTTATTCCTTTTTATGACAGAATAATATTCTATTATATAGCTAGAACCACATTTTGTTTATCCATTCATCGGTTGGATTGTTTCTACCTTTTAGAACGTTTGAATAGTGCTACTGTGAAAAATAATGTCTATGTTTTTGCTTGAAAACAATTCTTTTGAGTATACATGTAAGAGTGGAATTGCTAGGTCATATGGTAATTCTATGTTTAACTCTTTTGAGGAAGGGCCAAACTGTTTTTCATAGAGACTACTCTATTTTATGTTCCCAACTGCAGAATCCATCGGGCTTTAAATATTCTTTGGTTAGCCAGAAGTTCCACATCATTTTCATTGATAATAACAATTTTTACTGAAGCTTTAACCCCAAATAATAATCACTGAACACATGCACACACAAGAGGAGGCAAATAGAGGTTTGAGAAAACTCCTTTGAGCTACGTTGACTTGACTGCCTGGCACCTGGAATTAGGACATTTCTTAGAAAACATCCACTCATTGGCCGGGCACGTTGGCTCACAGCACTGTGGGAGGCCGAAGAGGGCGGGTCATGAGGTCAGGAGATCGAGACCATCCTGACTAACATGGTGAAACCCCATCTCTACTAAAAAATACAAAAAATTAGCCGGGCATGTTGGCAGGCACCTGTAGTCCCAGCTACTCGGGAGGCTGAGACGGGAGACTGGCATGAACCCGGGAGGTGGGGTTTGCAGTGAGCCGAGATCACGTCACTGCACTCCAGCCTGGGTGACAGAGCGAGACTCTGTCTCAAAAAAAAAAAAAAAAAAAAAAAGAACCACTCATTCTTCTCATAGGAAAACAAGGTCTCAAGAGGTGGAATGACATGATAATAAAAAAGAAGCCACTCAACAATGTAATTATTGTCAAACTTAAGGTTCAAACTGTGATCTTGTAATGCTGAACCTATTGTTATTTTACCTACACTATGTATTGATTCATTTTTGGTTAAATTATCAGATGATGGCTTTTTTCTTCACTCAGAAATCTTAGAAAAGTGATGAGTATGTCATCTAATCCAGGCCAGCCTTATTTATCCATTTGTTTCTTCACACATTTATTCTACAAACACTTAAAGAATGCTAATATTTACCAGAGGGTGTGTTGAGAGCAAAGGATACAGTGGTAGACTAACTGCAGTGAGACTGTCCTCATAACTAACAGTGTGGTAGTGAAGATGGCCCCTTGATAAACAGGAACACAAAGAATGAATTATAACTGAGCTAAGTGCTATAAAGGGAGGAGGTACGTGGCACTCTGAGACTTTATAAGACCTGCACTATTTCAGTGGTTGGATGTGTCAGAAAAGGCACTTAGATTTGTAAAATCTAATGTGTTTTGATTTCAAGGACACCTTAAAGATTCTCTTATGCCTCAAAATTTTTCCTTCAGTTATTCATTCATGTCAGGATTTAAAGACCTGACGTGCCAGTTTATATTTTTTCTAATGTACATTTGAATTTAAAAAGTCTGTTCAAAATTTAAAAAATTTTTTGTGGACTCTCTGAAATAACCTCATATACCAACCATTGATTCACCTACCACACGTGGACACTGCTGCTCTGGGTGCTGATGACTTTTCTGTTATTTTGAATTCGTGAAGTGGAACATTCCAACTCAGACCAGAGGTGCGTCAACCACACAGGAGCAGGGAAGGGAAGGAGAATGATGAAAGCTAGAGGAAAGAAATAGAAAAGATGTCAGTGACTAAGTAAATAGGAGTGATGCAAACTGAGGTAAGGGGAAGACACAGGGCAAAAGGATAGACTCAGGTGGAGAGAGATAAGCTGGTCCTCAGGAGACTTGGACTCCAATTATATGAAGTTTCACTCTCTTAGTAGAAAATGAAATAAACACCTTGGTTTTCCATTTCATTCCATTTATTTCATTCATCAATAATCTAGATACAAATGACAAACCATGGAATGAGAGAAGGTTGTCCTGGATAAAGTTCATTCTTGATGGACTGAAAATAAGCACAACTATTACTTTGAAGTTTCAAACTGTTTTCCTCTTGTTTAAGAGATGGAGCATTGAATTTTCTTTGGGACATGTCACTCCTTTGTTATGTTTTACATTTTTGTAAAGGTACTTGTTGAAAATAGTACAATATATTTTTTTACACTGAGAAGCCTAGTGCTTTGTCTGAAAATATAAATGGCTATTTTATTGAGCCAACAATCCGTCTTGGAGACTTTGCTGGGTTTTAATGTCTTTCTGGAGGTGGAAAGGGAGTTAGGAAAATTATATATATATATATATATTTGATTTATAATGTCCTGTGCCTATGAACTATTTTTTAAAAAATATTTCATTTTCCTGTTTGTAGTCACTAGCAAAAAATCTAAAACTACTGAGTTTCAAAGGTCTATTTTTCACCTACTAATGGAGGAGAGACCAAAAAGAAAGTGGCCTTATCTCAACACAATTAAAACTGGATGTCTGTGTTAGTTTTCTAGGGCTGCTGCAAAAAAGTACCACAGATTGGTGGTTTAAACAACAGAAATTGGCTGGGTGCGGTGGCTCACGCCTGTAATCCCAGCACTTTGGGAGGCCGAGACAGGCGGATCACAAAGTCAAGAGATCAAGACCATCCTGGCTAACATGGTGAAACCCTGTCTCTATTAAAAATACAAAAATTAGCTGGGTATGGTGGCAGGCGCCTGTAGTCCCAGCTACACGCGAGGCTGAGGCAGGAGAATGGCGTGAACCCCGGAGGCAGAGCTTGCAGTGAGCAGAGATCGTGCCAGTGCACTCCAGCCTGGGTGACAGTGCGAGACTCTGTTAAAAAAGAAAAAAAAAAGAAGAAAGAAAAACAAAACAAAACCTGGAAATTTATTTTCTCACAATTCTGGAGGCTGAAAGTTCAAGATCAAGGTGTTGGCAGTGTTGGTTCCATTGGTTCCATCTGAGGACTGTGAGGGAAAGATGTTTCAGGCTTCTCTCCTTGGCTTTTGCAGATGGCTGCCTCCTCTCCATATGTCCGCATTTGTATTCCCCCTGTACATGTCTATGTTCAAGTTTCCCTTTCTTATAAATCCCTCACATTGGATTAAGGCCCACCTTAATGACTTCATTTTAACTTAATTGCTCTTTAATGACCCTACTTCCAAATACAGTCAAATTCTGAGGTATATCATACACAATTTTGAGGGGACAGAATTCAGCCTGTAACAATGTCCTACACATTATTTTGGATATAATAATTAGAATTTATTGAGGTTTTCAGGTTATATTATTTTGCAATTATTTTATTGTGGTCATATAGTGAGTTCTGTTCTGGAAGAGACTGATCCAGAGACAGAAGAAAATCTAGGAATCAGGCCAAAGATTGGAGAGAGACACAAGCTTTCTCTCTGGGCTTCAGGGCATACAGGCCTGGACTTTGGGTTATAGGGATGATGGAGGACATAGTGGTGAGATGAGGTAGAGTCGACCTCTCGGGGGCTAGGAGGGAGTTAGGCACGGTGACACTCTAGGAGGTGGCACAGAGGGCAAGCCTAGGGCCCATTGGCTCTCAGTAGCATATGTAATAGCAGAAATAAACTACTAAATGTAATGGAATTTCCTTCTCTAATGCCCAAACTTTCAATATTTTGTAAAAAATTCAAGCTGGGTCTCAGTCATACTGTAGAGAATCAAGGGAGGGTCCTTTCCAAACTTGGGCTTGAGTAACGTAGGGTGACCAACACAACTTCCTCAACCTCATTTCCCAAGGTATGTGTGGTCCTGGAGCTGCAGCAGATTATATCCAGAGGCCATAGCATGGGGCTGATGCAGAACTGGAACATGAAGAACAGCACAGACTCAGAAGTAGTGGAGTGAGGTGTGGTATTTTGAGTTCCAATGTATTAGGGAAGGGAGTTGCTAAGTAATTGTGATTTGGGTGTTACTATAAATGTGACCTCATGTTATTGTCATTAGAAATGAAACTTTTGGTATAGTGTTCTCAGGAATAATATTTCTGAAATCAAGTGTGTTGGTTAAAAAATCCTTTGTTGGTTATTCATCTTTATGAAGCCAACAAAAATGTTTTGGGGAAAAAAATAAAAGCTTTATAGCCAGGCTTTGGCAAATGCTAAAAACAGTTGAGTTAGTCATCTCATAGTTTCACATTCTTTAAATAGCAAACCAGAGGCATTTATTAAGGTCAAAATTAGTATACATTAACTGTTCCGGTAATGCTTCTTGTTCCTTTCTGGTCCAGGATCCTATCCAAGAACATGTTTGTATTTAGTTGGCAGGCCTCATCAGTCTCCTTCAATTTGGAACAATTCCACAGTCTTTTCAGGTTTCCTACACTCTTAACACTCTTAAAGAATATAGGTCTTTCATTTCATAAGATGACTCTTAATTTGGGTCTGTCTGATGTTTCCTCATGACCAGACTCTAGTGCAGGGTGGAATTCAGAAACCACCATCTGGGTGTCCAGTGTGGTCATTGCTACCAGAGTGCCACTGCATTGAGACCTGTTCAGAGAAAGAAGTTAGGAAATATATGTATGTATGCACACACACACACACACATCTGTAACAACAATCAATTCTATATTTATGTGAATATGTATACTAGAAAGCCCACAAGTTCATCCTGATGCTTAAAACCCCAGTCTAATATTTCAAGGTTCCTTTTAGCCTTCCCTTTTTCCATGCTTGTAAAATCCTTTTACACATAATGAGAAACCTGGCTCTCATTATCCTCAATCTATTTACTTGTTTGCACAATCTTCCAAGTACTCCAGTCATCTCTTCCTTCTGCCCCTTCCTTCCCCCAGCCTCTCACCACTTGGCTTCTGCAGATGCCAGTATCTCTGCCCAGAATGGGAAATGAAAGGAACATAAGAATGGAAGAAAAATACAGATAAAAACAGCAGGGAAATTTCTTTAGTTTTAAAGTCAGTTTGACTCAGTTTTTCTGTTAATTGCAGCCTAAAGCATGCTAACTGATGTAACCTACAACACATTATATTGCATTTATTTGTTTACAATTATACCAGTGCCACCTGAATATAAGCTCCTGAAAATGAGGTCAACATCTGATCATCTCTGTATCTCCAGTGGTTTCCACAATGCTTGTAGTGTGGTAGGTACTCGGTAGTTGCATTTGGTGCTAGTGACACAAAAATCATTAAGACATAATTGTTGTCCCCAAGGAGCTAGTAGAAATTGTTAATACACTCAGATAATTTCTATAACAGATACATGTGGAAAGTGCTATGGCACATAGGAAGAAATCAAGTCTAAATGGGACTTTGCCAGTATAAACAGAAATCAGAGATGTCTTCAGATAAATATGTATATGTTAAAGTTTATTTAACTTGTGTAGAAATTAGCTAAGAATTAGACACTGGTCAAATAACTACACATTCTGAATGAGTGGGTTAGAATTAGAATTAGAAGCTGAATAAATGGTTGCATAAAGTCCTTGAAAACTGTGAGACCGGTCAAATGGCACCTTCCCAGTGGCAAACCTATTTTAGTAACATTGAAAAACCTCAAAATATTTTGTATTTTCCAGCAGGAAGAATCAGGACTAATACAATTTCAACAACAGGACGCCAACAACAATAGTAATGGCTTACATCTCCGTAGACTTTTATATTAAGAAGTCTCTGGCTATGAGTACCAAGAGGGTAGGGAGTGTGTCTGCCTTGCTCATCAGTGTATCCTTAGCACCCAGCTCAACACTGAATGAAAAATGCCTTCCCATTTATACTTTCCTTCAGTCCTGAAAGTGCGCTGGAAATGAAGAACTTTACACCTAGGATCAACGATGCCTTTACTCTTTACATAGATCTAAGTACCTATAACTCTAAACTGAGCCACCTCCTGTTTGTCTGCTCCCATCTGCAGTTTCTTGAGTTGTGCTTTCTTGGATTTTTTTTCTTTCTTTTTTTGAGTCTCACCCTGTTGCCAGGCTGGAGTGGAGTGGCGTGATCTCGGCTTACTACAGCCTCCACCTCCCAGGTTCAAGCGATTCTCCTGCCTTAACCTCCTGAGTAGCTGGGACTGCAGGTGCATGCCACCATGCCCAGCTAATTTTTGTATTTTTAGTAGAGGCAGGGTTTCACCATGTTGGCTAGGATGGTCTCGATCTCTTGACCTCATGATCTGCCTGCCTTGGCCTCCCAAAGTGCTGGGATTACAGGCATGAGCCACCGTGCCCAGACCGTTTCTTGGATTTTTAAGACTCCCTATGCTTGGCTCCGTATCTTTCCCTTTCTGTTGTTCACTTGATCTCCTTCCTTGTTGATTAATCAATTTTTCCTGACTCATCTTTCCAGAAAACGACTGTGAAATGCTTCAGGAAGCATTCTGTGGATATTCCAAAGCCAGGAAATAGACAGAAAGCAAAGACAGAGAAAAGGGCCTAAGGTCACAGAATGTGTGGGTAGCAGAGCCAGAACCAGACTTCAGGTCTCTGATCATTCAGCTCCAGGGTCTTTTCAGGAGACCACAATGAAAAGGAAGCATGGAAGGGCAGTTTGTACATTTCTGTGAAGTTTTCAGAGAGTCTGCAACCAAAGTTGGTTCAATTATTACACATTTTATGTGCCTCCAGCAATAGCTTCACTTCACATGGTTAAACTATATAGTCAGGCAAGTAAATCAGTTCATCTGAGTTACTCTTTCTGTTTTTATAACTTAAGCAGTATGGTAAGTGACAGTGATCAGGGCTAACAGCAAACACAGAAAAGATCACCCTCAGTAAAATATTAACTAATGCAGATCTGCTGTGTAAGTGGCTTGATGCCTGGTAAATTGCATTTGCAGTTGGCCAAATGGAAAGTGATATATGTTGGGCCCAAGAATAATAAATATAAAGAGAGATCAATTGAACTGAACTAAAGTGGTATGGTTTTGAAAGACGACGTAGAGTTATATCTTCCAAACATGGCTGAAAAAAAGGACTCAATTAAAAAGTAAATTGGAAAACTATAAAGTAGCTGACACAAATACAAGGTTAAGTTTATGGAAGTTATAAATGCTAAACAGCTTCCCTCTCTGATTCCAATTTCTGCCCACTCTCTGATCTTCTTGTATCTTCCATTTCTTTTTATGAGTATTATTACTCAACGGGAGAACAATCAGTTATATCAGAGCCATTCATTGTAAAGTTTGTGTCAATTTTTATTGAAATAGGACAAAAACAGGGGAGTTTGTGTCTATAAGCATGCATAAATAGGAAAGAAAAGCAGATTATTATGCTATCAGGGTACCAGGAGAAGTCTTTGAACTGAAGGGGAAAAAAGAAAAAAGCTCTCCCTGTGGAGAGAATAGAATGTGCTTCATTTCAATATCTATTACAATTATGAAAGGGCCAGAGCATTCCATGGCTTTGAACAATCTTTGTGAACAGAGCTTTGTGTCAGGGCTGTGGTTATGATTTTCAGGCCCTGAGGCTGATTCTTCAATAACTAACAGAAGTAGTCAGGGCTTTGGGGATGGAGAGTGAAGTGAGGGGTGAAAACCAGGCTGATCTTGCCGGGGTGATCATAAGAAACCCTTCAGGGGATTTTTATTTTAAATATAGATTTTTGTGTCCTTATGGAATGTGAACCTCCTGAGGCATGGTAGGGAGGCAGATACTAAATTAACTATCATTCCAATTTCAGGGCTTGAAAATTACAAACACATAACTAGGACTAAGCCTAGTGCCAGGGATTGTTCTGATAGGAGGGATGTTGAAACTGGGGGAAAGAATGAAGTAGGAGATAAAAATCTCTCTCTCTCTTTCTGTCTCTTCTGTCTCTCTCTCCCTTAAATGAATACCCTGCCATTAGAATGTAAGCTCTTCTAGTCAACTAAGTATCTTCATTAATTTTGGATCTCTAGCTATCCAGTATTTGCTCCACACTGGCACCTGGTGAGGGGATCCTTTCTTGCTGATTTGGTCACTGCCCTCTATTCTCATTGCTTTGAAGTTTTCAGAATGCTGCACTGTTACCTCTTGCCATCTAACCATGAAGCTATATGGGAGGAAACTCGGTCTTGATGTGCATGGCTGGGCTCTCTCTCTCCTCTCTCTCCCAGAAGAGCCCTTTTAGAGAATTGTAAGGGAGATAAACGGCAAGCTGCTCTCTTTTATAAGACTTTTGGTTTTGGTTGTGTCATGTGCAAATTAGCCAAACCCGGTGTGTTGATCTCAATAGAGATTAACCATTTACATGAATATAAATGCCAACCCCAATTGGCTAACTGACGTAGAGCATAACATGTTTATAAGTTAATTTCTTTACCTGTCCTGGACGTTCTTTGTTTATTGCCAGACATTTTTTCTGTCATCATCTTTGTCTACTAATGGTTGTTCCTTGATTTCGACCCTGCATGCTTGAGGTCCTCTTGCTCCCGTTAACAACCTTGACTTAGCTTTTTGATTCTAATCTCAAAAGCGAAACTGATGCTAACATTTTATATGGTTAAATCTTTTTTATTTATTATACTTTCAGTTCTGGGGTACATGTGCAGAACGTGGAGGTTTACATAGGTATACACGTGCCATGGTGGATTGCTGCACCCATCAACCCATCATCTACATTAGGCATTTCTCCTAATACTATCCCTCCTCCAGCCCCCCAGCCCCCGACAGGCCCTAGTATGTGATGCATCCCCCCACCGTGTCCGTGTGTTCTCATTGTTCAACTCTCACTTACAAGTGAAAACGTGTGGTGGTTGGTTTTCTGTTCTTGTGTTAGTTTGCTGAGAATGATGGTTTCCAGCTTCATCCATGTCCCTGCAAAGAACATGAACTCATCCTTTTTTATGGCTGCATAGTATTTCATGATGTATATGTGCCACATTTTCTTTATGTAGTCTATCATTGATGGGCATTTAGGTTGGTTCCAAGTGTTTGCTATTGTGAACAGTGATGCAGTAAACGTACGTGTGCATGTGTCTTTATAGTAGAATGATTTATAATCCTTTCAGTATATACCCAGTAGTGGTATTGCTGGGTCAAATGGTGTTTCTAGTTCTAGATCCTTGAGGAATCACCACACTGTCTTCCACAATGGTTGAGCTAATTTACACTCCCACCAACAGTGTAAAAGTCTTCCTATTTCTTCACATCCTCTCCATCATCTGTTGTTTGCTGACTTTTTAATGATCGCCATTATAACAGGGGTGTTAAATCTTTTTAACACTGCAAACATAAACGCACAGCAGCAGCCATAGATTACAGACAAGTTTGAAATTACTGATCCAAAGCTAAGCTACACAAGCTAGTCTGCCGTAGGTATGCAGAGAATGTGTTAGTGTCAAATATGAGCCCACAGTTGAGTTTTGTTTGTCCTTCATAGTAGTGTGTTTGTATGTTCGTGTATGTATGTTAGTGTGTATATTTAGTGAATTAGTTGCTAACTTTAAAAGAATGAACAATTTCACATAAAACCATTTTTCTCTAAATTCAGCTTCTCTAGGAAAAAAGTTGAACTCATAATAACAGAGAGTAGAACAGTGGTTACTAGGGGCTGGGAGGTGGAAGAAAAGGGGAGATATTGAACAAATGGTGCAAACTTTAATTAAGATGATGAATAAGTTCTAGAAACCTAATGTACAGCATGGTGATTCAGGTTAATAATGTATACTTAAAATTTTCTAATGGAATAGATCTCAACTATTTTCACAACCAACACATACATACACACATACACACAAACATACACATACTCACAATGGTAACTGTGATGATGGATATATTAATTATCTTGATTGTGGTAATCATTTCACAATGTGTGTGTGTATCAAAACATCAATTTTTATTTGGCAACCATACCTCAATTAAAAAAAAAAAGAAAATGGGAAGATGCATGGACTGAATTGCAGCAGCCTCATTTATAAACAGTTCATATGTGCTCTCACATTTTCCGAGTTGGCCTATGTCTTTCATTTGCTGCCTGGTGCCTGTAGGCCTTTAAATTTGCCACCCCCAATTCGAAAAAGCAGTCTTGGTCTCTTGCCTGGCTTTGAAGATTCCTTGCTGTGAGTTCTTCCCTCCAGCCACCAGCCCTTTAGTAATGAGCATAGCCATTTGATAGCAATGGGCCCTTGAAGGCAGTGCAGATTCAGATTCAGCAATTATCAAATGCATTGTATGACTCAGTCCCTGAACTTTCTCTAGGAGAGACGAAATCTCACCTGGTATCCTTAAGACTTGATGTTAAATTTGAACTTCCATGGCTACTCCCAGCAGGTGTCAAATCCCTGAGAATCCCTGAAAAGCTTATTCTTATAATGAAAAGTTGTGACCGGAGCTGGTAAAGATCAGGTCAGTGAAGTTACCCTTGATCTCTCTGTATTTAACTCTGGGGGATGCCCAAAGCTGTTGGAGAAAAGGCCTTTCCATAGATACACCACAGACCTCCTCCCTCAGGACACTTTGGTTAGTAGGAATAAGCAGTAGAGGCTTCTTTTTTTTTCATTCAATAAATATTTATTCTTATGTTACTATTTTTTTTTAACTTTTATTTTAGGTTCAGGGGTATAAGTGTAGGTTTGTTACAAAGGTAAACTGTGTATCATGGGGGCTTGGTGGACAGATTATTTCATCACCCAGGTAATAACATAGTACCCTATAGGTATTTTTTTCATATCATCTCCCTCCTCTCAGCATATACCCTCCAGTAGGTCCCAGTGGCTGCTGTTTCACTCCTAGTATTCAGGTGTTCTTGTTGTTTACCTCCCACTTAAAAGTGAGAACATGCAGTATTGGTGTTCTGTTCCTGCATTAGTTTGCTTAGGATAATGGTCTCCAGCTCCAACCATGTTGCAGCAAAGGCCTCAATCTCATTCTTTTTTATGGCTTCATAGTATTCCGTGGTGTACATGTATCAGGTTTTCTTTAGCCAGTCTACCACTGATGGACATTTAGGTTGATTCCATATCTTTTCTATTGTGAATAGTGCTACAATGAACATACGCATGTAGTGCTTTTATGGTAGAATGATTTATATTCCTTTGGGTATATACCCAATAATGGGATGGCTGGGTTGAGTTGTAATTTTATTTTAAGTTCTTTGAGGAGTCACCACACTGCTTACCATAATGGCTGATCTAATTTACACTCCCACCAGCAGTGTATAAGCATTCTCTTTTCTCCACAACCTCACCAGCATCTGTTATTTTTTTGACTTTTTAATAATAGCCATGCTGACTGGTGTGAGATGGTATCTCGTTGTGGTTTTGATTTGCCTTTCTCTAATGATTAGTGATGTTGAGCATTTTTTCATATGCTCGTTGGCTGCCTGTATGTGTCTTCTTTTGAAAAGTTTCTGTTCATGTCCTTTGCTCACTTTTTAATGGGGTTGTTTGTTTTTTGCTTATAAATATGTTTAAATTTCTTATAGATTCTTGATATTAGACCTTTGTCAGATGCATAGTTTGCATCTATTTTCTCCCATTCTGTAGGTTGTCTGTTTACTTTAGCTGATAGTTTCTTTTGCTGTGCAGAAGCTCTTTAGTTTAATTAGATACCATTTGTCGACTTTTGTTTTTGTTGTGATTGCTTTTGGTGTCTTCATCATTAACTCATTACATCTTTAAAGGTCCTATGTCCAGAATTTCCTATGTTCTTTTCCAGGATTGTTATGTTTTAGGCTTTACATTTAAGTCTCTGATCCATCATGAGTTGATTTTTGTATTTGGTGGAAGGAAAGGGTCCAGTTTCAATCTTCTACATGTGGCTAGCCAGTTATCCTAGCACCATTTATTGAATAGGGAGTCCTTTCCTCATTGCCTTTTTTTGGTCAGCTTTGTTGAAAATTAAGATGATTGCAGGTTTGCAGCCTTATTTCTGGGCTTTCTATTCTGTTCCATTGGTCTGTGTGTTTGTTTTTGTACCAGTAGAATGCTGTTTTGGTTACTGTAGTTGTATAGCATAGTTTGAAGTCAGGTAATGTGTTTCCTCCAGCTTTGTTCTTTTTTCTTAGGAGTGCCTTCACTATTCAGCCTCTTTTTTTGGTTCCATATGAATTTAAAAATTTTTTTTAGCTCTGTGAAGAATGTCATTGGTAGTTTGATAGGAATAGCATGTAATCTATAAATTGCTTGGGGCACTATGGCCATTTTAATGACATTGATTCTTCCAATCCATGAGCATCAACTGTTTTTCTGTTTGTTTGTGTCATCTCTGATATTCTTCGAGCAATGTTTTACAATGTGACAATTGTGAATGGCATTGTGTTCCTGATTTGGCTCTCAGTTTGGCTGTTTTTGGTGTATAGGAATGCTAGTGATTTTTGTACATTGATTTTGTATCCTGAAACCTTGCTGAAATTGTTCATCACATCAAGGAGCTTTTGGGCTGAGACTATGGGGTTTTCTATATATGGAATCATATCATCTGCAAATAGGGATAGTTTGACTTCCTCTGTTCTAATTTAGATGTCTTTTGTTTCTTTCTCTTGCCTGATTGCCGTGGCCAGGACTTCCAATACTGTGTTGAATAGAAATGGTGACAATGGGCATCTTTGTCTTGTACTGCTTTTCATGGGGAATGCTTACAGCTTTTCTCCATTCAGCATGATTTTGGCTATGGGTTTCTCATATATGGCTCCAATTATTTTGAAGTATGTTCCTTCAGTGACTAGTTTATTGAGGGTTTTTAACATGAAGAGACGTTGAATTTTATCAAAACCCTTTTGTACATCTTTTCAGATAATCATGTGGTTTTTGTTTTTAGTTTTGCTCATGTGATGAATCACATTTATTGATTTGCATATGTTGAACCAACCTTGCATCCCAGGGATAAAGCCTACTTGATTGTGATGGATTAGCTTTTTTTTTTTTTTTTTTTTTTTTAAATATGCTGCTGGATTTGGTTTGCTAATATTTTGTTAAAAATTTTTGCATTGATGTTCATGAAGCATATTGACCTTAACTTTTTTTTTTAAAAATTTTTTGTTGTGTCTCTGCCAGGTTTTGGTATCAGGATGATGCTGGCCTCACAGAATGAGTTAGGGAGGAGTCCTTTCTCCTCAATTTTTTGCAATAGTTTCAGTGGTATCACTGAATGATACCAGCTCTTTATATATCTGGTAGAATTAGGCTGTGAATTCATATGATTCTGGGCTGTTTTTGGTTAGTTTTTAATTTATATAGTTTTATAAATATAATTTATATATAAATATAATTTATATAGTTTTATAAATTATATAGTTTTTCTTTATATATCTGGTAGAATTTGGCTGTGAATCCATATGATTCTGGGCTGTTTTTGTTAGGGTTTTTAATTACTGATTCAGTTTCCGAACTCATTATTAGTTTGTTCAGGGATTCAATTTCTTCCCGTTTCAGTCTTCCTGGAAGGAAGTATGTGTCTAGTTTATCGATTTCTTCTATTTTTTCTAGTTTGTGTGTATAAAGGAGTTCACAGTAGTCTCTGATCTTTTTTTTTTTTTTTTTTTTTGTATTTCTGTGGGGTCAATGGTGACATCCCTTTGTTATTTCTAATTGTGTTTCTTTGGATCTCCTATTTCTTTATTAGTCTATCTAGTGACTTATTCATCTTAATAATTATTTCAAAGAAACAACTCCTGGACTCATTGATCTTTTGTGTGTTTTTGTGTGTGTGTGTTTTAACTTCCTTCAGTTCAAGTCTGATTTTGGTTATTTCTTGTATTCTGCTGGCTTTGGGGTTGATTTCCTCTTGCTTGTCCAGTTTTTGAATTTTTGCTGTTACGTTGTTAGTCTGAGACCTTTCTAGATTTTTGATCTGGGCATTTAGTTCTATAAATTTCCCTCTTAACCCTACCTTATTTGTGTCCCAGAGATTCTAATATATTGTATCTTGTTCTTATTAGTTTCAAAGAATTTATTGATTTATGACTTAATTCCATTATTTACCCAAAAGTCATTCAGGAGCAGGTTGCTCAGTATCCATGTAATTATATGATTTTGAGTGATTTTCTTAGTCTTGTTTTCTAATTTTATTGTGCCCTAGTTTGAGAGTGGTTGTTATGATTTCAGTTCTTTTGCATTTGCTGAGGAGTGTTTTATGTCTGATTGTGTGGTTGATTTTAGAGTATGTGCCATGTGGCAATGAGAATGTATATTCTGTTGTTCCTTGGTGGAGAGTTCTGTAGATGTCTATCAGGTCCATTTGATCCAGTGTTGAGTGCAGGTTCTGAATATCTTTTTAAGTTTTCTGCCTTGATCTGTCTACTGTCAGTGGAGTGTTAAAGTCTTCCACTATTATTGTGTGGTAGTCTAAGTCTCTTTGTAGGTCTCTTTGTAGGTCTCTAAGAACTTGCTTTATGAATCTAGGTGTTTCTGTGTTGATGCATATGTGTTTAGGATAGTTAGATCTTCTTGTTGAATTCAATGATTTCCCATTTTATCATGCCCTTCCTTGTCTTTTTGGATCTTTGTTGGTTTAAAATCTGTTTTGTCTGAAATTAGGATTGCAACCTTTCCTTTTTTTTTTTGTTTTCCGTTGCTTGGTAGATTTATCTCCATCCCTTTATTTTGAGCCTATGGGTGTCACTGCATGTGAGATGGGGTTGAAAACAGCATACCATTGGGTACTGCTTCTTTATCCAGTTTGCCACTTTTTGCCTTTTAATTGTGGCATTTAGCCCATTTATATTCGAGGATAGTATTGATATGTGCAGATTTGATCCTGTCATCATGTTGTTAGCTGGTTATGATGCAGATCTTTTTGTGGTTGTTTCATAGTGTCACTGGTCTATGTATTCAAGTGTGTTTTTGTAGTGGTTGGTAATGGTCTTTGCTTTTCATATTTAGCACTTATTTCAGAACCTCTTGTAAGGTAGGTCTGGTGGTAAAGAATTCCCTCAACATTTTCTTGTCTAAAAAGGATCTTATTTCTCCTTCACTTATGAAGCTTAGTTTGTCTGGATATGACATTCTTAGTTGGAAATTTTTTTCTTTAAGATTGCTGAATATAAGTCCCTAATCTCTTCTGGTTTCTAGGGCTTCTGCTGAAAGGTCTGCTGTTAGCCTGATGGGTTTCTCTTTGTAGGCGACCTGCCCCTTCTCTCCAGCTGTTTTAAACATTTTTTCTCTTATTTGGACCTCTGAGAATCTTATGATTATGTGTCTTGGGGATGTATTCTTGTGTAATATCTTGCAGGAATTATCTGCATTTCCTTGATTTGAATATTGGCCTCTCTAGCAAATTTGGGGAAGTTTTCATGGATGATATCCTGCAGCTTGTTTTTCATGTTGCTTCCTTTCTCCCTGTCTCTTTCAGGGACACCAGTGAGTCATAGATTTGGTCTGTTTATATGATCCCATATTTCCTGGGGGTTTGTCTCTTCCTTTTTCTTTATTTTTGTCTGATTGATTTATTTCAGAGCACCAGTCTTCAAGCTCTGAAATAGACCAAGCTCCTCAGCTTGGTCTATTTCTCTGTTAATATTTGCAATTGCATTATGAAATTCTTGTATTGTGTTTTTTCAGCCCTATCAGATCAGTTTGATTCTTTTTTCTAATGGCTGTTTTCATCTATCAGCTCCTGTATTGTTTTATTATGATTCTCAGATTCCTTAGATTGGGTTTTGACATTTTTCTGAATCTCAATGATCTTCATTCCTATCCGTATTCTGAATTCTATTTCTGTCATTTCAGTCATTTCAGCCCAGTTAACAAGTCTTGCTGGGGAACTACGGCAATTGTTTGGAAGAAAAAAGACACTCTGTTTTTTTGAGTTGCCAAAGTTTTTGTGCTTGTTCTTTCTAATCTGTGTGGGCTAGTTTTCCTTCAACTGCATTGTAAATTGAGTACAGTCAGTAGCCTTCTTTTCTGGAAGTTTTCAGAGAGGAGACTTTGTGTAGTGTCTTTATCTGTACACAATCCTTGTCCTTGGTTTCACAGGGGGGCATATTAGCAAAGTATTTTTGGTGTTCAAGTTTTGGACTGTGATCCAGTAGATGGTGCTTAAGTGTAATGGCCAGTAGGTAGGCTCTTGCTCAGTCACGTGGCTCCTCTGTATTTCCTCATGATTGCAGCTGTGCACCCTTCTCAGTGTTCTGAAAGTGTGGGCTTTTCTCTCATTAGAGTGCTGGCTGTAGATCTTGACCTGGAACGCGTGGACTGCACATCACAGCCCTGGGGCTATCTCAGGCTTCATGTTCCCTCTTGAGCTTGGAGGCAGCGCAGCAAGGGACCTTAGTAGTGGTTGAGCCAGAAGGTTTTTCATTTGTCTCTTGAAGCTTCTCCTGGAGAGATGTGGAGCTGTGTTGAAGCAGCATTGTTGTCTGGGGTAAATAACCAAAGTTCATTATCTCATGCAAGAAGATTAAGGACATGGACACACACAAGGAGTGAGTTTAGGAGCAGAGGTTTAATAGGCAAAAGAAAAAGGAGAACAGTTCTCTCTCTTTTGAGAGAGAGGGCCACTTCAGTAGGAATTCTGGCCCACGGAGGAGTGCACCAGATTTTATAGACAGGCTTGAGGAAGCAGTGTCTGATTTATGTAGGGCCCACAGATTGGTTGGACCAAGTGTTTACATAGAGAAGGCTGGCCACCCCACCCCAATCTTATGTGTAGTGTGTTTACTGAAGTTGCATGCATGCTTAGTTGAAATATTTTTCTCTTACAAGTCAAGCCTTCCTGGAGGAAAGTCATATACCAGTTAAACTACACCATTTTGCCTTAGTGTGCATGCTTGAGCCCACTCACCCAAGTTTTGAGATCTTACTGGTAAGCTGCTTATTACAAACTTCAGGTGTTTTCTAGTTATTGGAAGCCTGCCTTGCCTTGGCACTGGCTGCAACCAATTATTATTTTAGTGACAGTTAAACAACTGCTCGACCATCACCTGATGGTTGCCTGACATTCCTGGTCGGGGTTCCTCTCCTGCCCTGCTCATGTCTGCCTAACTACCTACTCTAACAGCAGCCTGCCTCTCCCTCTGAAAGCTCTGTCCCAGGGAAATGCAAAGAAGCTACCAGCCTGAGAGCCCCAGCAAGGAGTGGCTAGAGTCCCAAGCCAGTGGATCTTATAATCCTGCAAGGTGCAGTGGAAGCAAGGCCTGTAGTCTGTCACTGCTGAGTCCTCTAGATTCTGTACTTTTTCTAAGGGCATGCAAGGGAGACTGTCCTCTCCCATTGCCAGAGCTGCAGCTGCTAATGCCAAGATGCCCAGTTATCCAAGGCTCCAGAGACTCCAGTTGTGCCTGAGCAGCAGATCTGCTCAGATTCCATGCAGCTCTTTGTGTCAGTCTGAAGGCCTTGATAGGATGGACTCACTGGGGAATCTCCTGAGCCCAGTGTTTTAAAGGTCTGTGGCAGAAGTATGGGTCCCTGGGGACTCTCATTCACTCACCATTTCTCATAGTAGTGGGGAGCCTCCCCTGGCTCCTCCTGGGTGAGTGATTATCCTGGCCTGTTCCTCTCCATTCCTTGTGGATCGAGTTGATTGATTAATGAATCCCAGTGTGGCCACTTGGATGTTCTAGTTGTAGATCTATTATTTACTTGCCTCTTTGTCTTTTCTCCGTGAGAGCAGCACACACTAGCTGCTTCTAGTCAGCCACCTTCCATATACTCTCTAGAGGGTATCTCAGAACCCCAGTTACTATTGATGAAGAGAAGTAGGATGCTGATGAGGAAAGAACAGATTCAGCACTGGGCCATCTGTAGAGAATTGTTCCCTTTGGGGGCTGGGGAGGTATTCTCTGATATGGAAAGATGGTCATGCAGGGATGATCTTCTATGTAGGGAGGTAGCACTCATCAACTTGAGGTGAGATCACATGTTATCTTGTATGTCTTCCAGTCTTCCATACTTCCCTATACTTGCCTTTCTTCCCTGAAGGGATACAATCTTACATTCTACAAACAAACAAACAACGAACCCAACATTCTCCCACCTCAGAAATCCTATGCAAATGGCCTGTTACTTATGAGAACAAGATATTTACCAAAGAGGATAATGTGATGGTGAGGAGGGTGTTGCATGGGGCCAGTAAGAGGATGGGGAGAAGAAAGTTAAAAGATCAAAAGCTCAGCATGAACATAAATGGGAAATTGGAGGAGACACAATAAAGCCAGAGAGATATCTTTAAAATGCAAAATTAGTCATGTCACTTCCTGGTTTGATAAGCTCATGTTGACCCTGTCTGATAGAAATATGACATGATGCATAAATGGTAGCCATATATGCAATTTAAAACTTTCTCGCAGCTCCATTAAAGAAAGAAAGAGACAGATAAAATTTGTTTCAAGAATGTATTATATATAACCCAATATGGTCAAAATATTATGATTTTAACACAGTCAATATAAAGATTGTTATTTCAATATTTTACGTACTTTTTAATATAAACATTTTATAAAATTTTCCATGAAATACTTTATATTTGAGCATCTCTTAGTGTGGACTACCCATATTTGAAGTCCATGCAGGCACATAGTTTTAGTGGCTACCATATTGGACAGCACAGCCTTTGATGATTTCCCATTGCCTTTAGGACAAAATCTGAAATCTTCTATTTGATTTAGTAGGTTCTTGATCTATATTTTTTGTCTTACAGCATGCCATGCTCTTTTTCTTTGTATTTGCTGTAGGTATAATGAATTTCTGTTTGTCAAATTGTTTTCCTCTCAAACACCTAGGCCCTTGAGAATACGAATTCATTTGCTGAAAATGAATTCTACCTCTCATTTTTACCTGAATTACTCCTACTTATGTATATGTATTTATATATATTGATTTAAATCTATTTTGGGTTTTACATTTATTCTTGATCTGTTTTTATTCTGTCATCAATAAAATAGGGTATAGTCACACCCTACACCGTATGACTTATTGTCAGTCTTCAGTGTGTTTAGCTATCTAGATTCTAGAGAAATGATGATCTTCTATTATTATTTTCTCTTTTCAAATATTTAAAAAAGTTTTTCACTTGTTTATTTTTTCAGTTAGATGTTTTTCTCTTCCAAACAATACCCAAATTAAGTTGATGAAAATTTGCATATTTGCAATTACTGATGCCTCCCACCAAGAATAGTGTTATGGCTTCTTATCTGACTTTTCAGTATTTTCTTTTTTCCTGAAGCACTTTTCCCTTTTTCCTTTTGAAATACCACGTAATGCAGCATGAGTTCCCCAGAAAGACAACTCTGAGACAAAGATCGGCATATGGGAAATGATAAGGGAGTGCTCTTGGGATTCAATACTTGTGGGGAGGGGAAGGAAATAGAAAGGAACAGAAGGACAAGTTGGGCTGTGATACATGTCCACAAAAACTCTGGCCAACCCCATGAAACTGAACAGGCCCTTCAGAGTTGTCCTGAGTGGTGGTGAGGAGGCGGTGCCTTTAGATCCCCTGGACAACCACTGGACGTGGCTGTCCCTGAAGAGGGGGATGTGACTGCAGTCAGATAACTCCAGCCAAAGGCAGGTCCCCGGTGAGAAGTTGGGGTAGGGGAATAAGTCCTTTCTTTCTGAAGAGGACTCTGGGTGGCAGGCACATCATGACACCCACTATACCCCAACTTTTCTGGTATACCTCCTTCTTCTCTGGCTACTCAGTCTTTGCAGGCTCTTTGCAGGTTGTTTTTTGTTTTTTTTTTTTTTCCCTTGACCCAAAGTCTAAATATTTAAGTACTCCTAGGCTCTTACATACTCTCAATGTTTCTCCTTTAGTCAGTATGTCCTGAATGATGTTATACATTTTCCTAGAGGAGTCAGAGCTGATTTTAGATGGTGTATGGGCAAACATTTTTCCTTTAATGGTTATATATTTATTATACTTCATGTTAAATTAGAATGTAACTATCGTATTAAACAGGCAATTTCACAGTTATGATTGCTTTGGAAGACATTAAAGGGGGTACGTAAGTGGACATTTTAGAAAAATGATTTCTACAAAAAGTACATAGATGTGCTACACAGATATGGCAAATATTATGACTCAGTTTCGAACTGCTATCCTGGTTGATTTCATTCTTTTCCTGGCTTAAACCATTGATGTGCTGACAGCTCCATTTATATCTTTAGCTTAAATCTCTTCTTGGAGTTCAGGCTCTTAGGGTTGACTGCCTACTTGACAGCTCCTCTTAGATGTCCCACAATCATTTTAAATGTACTATGTTCAGAACTGAACTCTTGAGCTCTCTTTCTCGAAACTCTTTTTGTCCAGTCTTTGCCACTTCACAAAGACCTGTGTTGTTCAAGCCAGAAACCTGGAAGATTTCCTTGATTTTTTTTTTCCTGTTTCACCTTGTATATATAATCTATAAGAATTCCTTTTGATTGCAGTATATTAGCTAAATATGTCCTCTTCTCTCCATCTCCACTGCCACTTTAGTCTGAGCCATGCTCATTTCTCCTGTGCTATGTCAACATTTTCCTTAACAATCCCCCTGTTTCCACTCTCCTTTCTCTGGCTCATCATGCATGCTGCAGCCAAAGTAATTTTTAAAAAACCATAAACCTGATAATATAACTATTTTGCCTATTGCCCATCAATGACTTCCTATTGCACTTCAAACAAAATCCAAACTGCTTAATATGGCCTCCAAAGCCATTCTCGTTTCCCTCTCCAGTTTCGTTTTGCACTGTTACCTTTTTTGCCCACTGTTTCCAACGATATTGGCCTCTTTTCTGTTCCTGGAACACTTCTAGCTCTTTTTGAACCCAGGGCTCTTGCTCACATTGTTTCTCCTTCTTGAAATACTATTCTCTTCGCTCTTTGTGGAAGTGGTCTTTTCTGATACTTCAAGCCTCACCATAAGCATTACCTTCTCTTACTGTCTTTTTTTAACTAGCCTATTCTAGTCCCATCCCCAGGGATATTCTTTGGCACTGCCCTGTATTTATTTGATTTCTAATGTTTGCCATGATTTTAATTATAGATTTATTATTTGCTTATTTTTATTGTCTTTCCCCCTAGATTGTAAGCTCCATGAGAGTTCACCGTTGTCTACCTAGCATTTGTGACAGTGGGCGGCAGGCTAGGTTCTCAAAAAATAGGAGTCAGTGAATTAATGAGTAAATGGAATAAAGATATTTATTGAAATATTCTTTAATATTTCCCAGAAATTTTTTGCTTTTTCTTAATGGAGGTCTTGCAATTTACTAGTGAGGAGGGAGAAAAGTTTTATATCCTGTGTGGCCTTGGAGGCAGTCTCATTCTCGTTTCTGGTGTCTTTGTTATGAGCTGTCAGCAGGCCTATGCTGGCTCAACAGGACAGCAGTTTATCTGGTTGATACAGATAGTGCTGATTTTCAAGATCCTGGCTGAGCTTGGGATGCCTTAGCTTACTGCCCTTTTCTAAGAAGATTCTTTCCAAGAACACATAGCTCACATCATTCCTCAGTCAGTTGGTGTTCTCCTGTGTCCCTCCTCTCCGATATAAGTAAGTAAAGTAATGTGGGGCCAGGGCCCTCTCCTGGAGCCCAGCCCAGCCCAAGCATGACTCTTAATGGGATAATGAGAACTTGGGGGATCAGATGGATTCTGCTCACTTTGCTTATGTGCCGTTGCACTTAGCACAGCAATTTGTTAGGTATATTACTAGAAATTGATGTTTGTCATTCCATTATTAATGGGATGTGTTTTGATTATATATTCTGATTGATTTCTATTGATATATAGACAAACTGTTGGTTTTCTACTTTTGTTGGTACTTGTCTATCTTCCTAAACTCTTATTAGTTTAAATAGCTTTTCAGTTGATTTGTTTGGCATTTCTAGGTACATATATACATCATACCATCCGTAAATAATAACTTTTTTGTCACCTCCTTTCCAATGATTATACATCTTATTTCTTTTAATTGTTGTATTTTAATCCCTAGAATTTACTTAATAACATCAGATGGCAACAATAACCATCATTGTTTTATTTTTGATTTGAGTGGAAATGTCTGTGGTGTTTTATTTTTAAATAGGAAATTGATTGACATAGCTAGTTTTTACTATATCAGAAATGCCTTCCTTCCTACGTGACTAATTTTTTTTTTCAGTAGGTTATTCTCAACTGTTAGAAAGGCTGTCTTATTTTAGTTTTTTAATGATTTATTTTATTAAAGAATTCACAAATAAAATTGTATATGTTTATCATGTACAACGTGATGTTTTAAAACATATGTACTTTGAGGAATGCCTACATCAAGCTAATTTACATATGTTTTACCTTACATAGTTATTGTTTTTGCAGTGAGAACACTTATGACCTACTCAGAATTTTTTAAGAATGCGATTTTTGTAGTCTGTTTTCTGTTGCTATAACAGGATACTATAGATTGGGTAATTTATTTAAAAAAGAAATTTATTTCTTAGAGCTTTGGAGGCTGGGAAGTCCAAGTACAAAGTGGCAACATCTGGTGAGGGCCTTCTTGCATCATAACATGGTGGAAGGTATCACCTGGTGAGAGGGAAAGTGTATAGCTCAGGTCTCTCTTTCTCTTCTTATAAAGCCACAAGTCCCATCATGGGGGCCCCACCCTTGTGATTGTATCTAACCTCATTACTTCTCAAAGACCCAACCTCCAAATGCCATTGACATATGAATTTGGCAGATTAATTTTCAAATAAAATTTGGGGGATACATTCAAACCATAGCAGTAAAATGTCACTATTAACTATATTCACCATGCTGTGCAATAGATCTCTTGAACTTACTTCTCCTATCTAATTGAAATTTTGTATTATTGATCAACATCTGTCTTCTCCATCACCCCCTCAGCTCCTGGTAACAATCATTTTACTCTCTGTTTTTATGAGATATACTTTTTCACATTCCACATATGAATGAGGTCATATGATATTTGTCTTTTTTGTGGTTGGCTTATTTCATTTAACCTAATGTCCTCGAGGTTTATCCATGTTGTTGTGAATGACAAGATTTTCTTCTTCTTTGTGGTCAAATAGTATTCCATTGTGCATATGTATCACATTTTCTTTAACTGTTCATTCATTGCTGAACATTTGGGTTGATTCTTTATCCTGACGATTGTGAATAATGCTGCAATCAACATAGAAGTGCCATTATCTCTTTGACATACTGATTTCATTTATTGTAGATATGTACCCAGTAGTGAGATTGCTGGATCATATGGTATTTCTATTTTTAATTTTTTGAGGAACCTCGGTACTATTTTCAATAATAACTGTGTTAATTTATATTCCCATCAACAATGTGCAAGGGTTTCCTTTTCTCCACATCCTCACCAACACTTGTTATCATTTGTCTTTTCGATAATAGCCAACCTAACAGTGAGATGAGGTGATATCTCACTGTGGCTTTAATTTGTATTTCCCTGATGATTAGTGATATTCAACTTCTTTTGAGAAATATTTATTCAGGTGCTTTATCTATTTTTAATCTGGTTAAGTTATTTTCTTACTATTGAGTTGTTTTAGTTCCTTATATATTTTTTGATATTAACCCCTTATCAGATGTGTGGTTTGCAAATATTTCCTCCCATTCCATAGGTTGGCTTTTCACTCTGTTGTTTCCTTTGCTATGCAGTTGCTTTTTATTTTGATATAATATTATTTACCTATTTTTGCTTTTGTTTGCTATACTTTTGGGGTCATATCCAAATAATCATTGCCCAGATCAATCTCATGAAGCATTTTCCTATATTTTTAGTAGTTTAATAGTTTCAGGTCTTATGTTTCAGTTTTTAATACATTTTGAGTTAATTTTTGCATATGATGTGAGATAAGGGTCTAGTTTCAGTCTCCTGTATGTGGATATCCAGTTTCTCCAACATCATTTATTGAAGACTGTCCTTTTCTCATTATATGTTCTTATTATCTTTGTCAAAACTCAATTGTCTGTAAATGTTTGGGTTTATTTTCTGGTCTCTCTGTTCTGTTCTATTGGTCTATGTGTCTGTTTTTATGCCAGTACCATGCTGTCTTGTTTATTATAGCTCTGCAGTATATTTTGAATTCAGGTAGTGTTATACCCCTAGCTTTATTCTTTTTACTTAAGATTGCACTGGCTATCTAGGGTATTTTGTGGTTCCATACAAATTTTAGGATTGTTTTTCCTATATCTGTGAAGAATGTCATTAGAATTTTGATAGGGAAGGCTGTGTCATTTTAGATTGAATCTGTTTTTATGTGACTTCTTCCTTTTGGTTTCATTTTACAGGTATGTGTGTTTCTTGCCCATGTGTCTGATATTTGTGATCCTATTATGCTTCACTCTTCTCAAGATTCTTCCCGCTGTGCCACATGGACTTGATTTTTAGACCTTTCACCATATGAGTTACTCTCTGGACCTCCTCAAGTTATTGATGTCTCTTTTAACTAGTGGCTGGTTAACACTGCAGGTCAATCATTTTCCTTCCTGGAAAGTGTGTATGGAATTGTCTCTAGCATCCTAAATCCCTTATTCAAGGAAATACAATGAGTATCCCTTGGGAATATAGGGTCAGCTGGAGGAGAATAATGACCTTTGTTCTGAGAGTTTCAGACTTTAGATCAGGAGTAAGAGTATCCATGATTTCCAAATACCATAGAATCCAAAAAGGGCTCTGACTCTCAATATAAATTCTATAATGTTAGAATCACAAAAGTAAGTGTCATTCATGACAAAGCATAAGCACTGAGATATGAAGTTATGAAGTATGTTTTAAAGAAGTTGCTATAAGGGGTTTCAAATGTTCACAGCCTCAAAATCCATGAAGCAAAATGAAGAATGGCTCCAAAACCTGACACAAGAAAAATATGATCTGTCCGTAGGCATCAGTAGCAGAACTACTGAGCAGTCCTGGGAGAAGTTTCTTACCTGTAAACCCTATGAATTACTCTATATTTTTGGCAATCATAACACAATAATTTCTGTTGTGGGTTTATTTTCATGCCAGCAAATTTTTCTATGGATAGAATAAATAGGCTACCTATACCACCTCAAAGGCTTATTTCAGGACAACTGGGAGCAGGAGGAAAGACATGTAAACTTTCTGTCTCTGTCTTCACTCCTCTATCCTAAACTCTAGAGACATGTGTCCAACTGCCTCCTAGGTATTTTTCATTGAATGTCGCCATAGCTACCTTACTGTCAACATTTATTGTTCCCTTGGTTAAACTTGCTTTTTCTGCTCCATTCCTTGTTTGATGGTTGCAGAAATTGCTACTTGTTTCTACTGTATCCTTCTAACATTATAACAGAATCTTTATTAACTGGGAAAATGGCCACTCTCAAAATACCTACTTTTTCAGCCACCCTTGATTTTTTTTTAGTAAGAAATAAGTGAAAGTATCATGTGCCAAATTCTGGGAGCCCCATTTAAATGACAGCCATTGAAAGCACTCTTCCTTCTTCACCTATTTCTTCCTTCCTGATGGCTGGAATAAAGAGATGGTGGTTGAAGCTGGTGCTTGTGCAGCAACCTTGACCATGAAGTGACCTTGAGAGGAGAGTCTTTGCATGGAGAATTAATAGACACAAGGAACTTCTGTCCCAACATCATAGGGCATTGTATCAGTCCTGGATTGCCTAGCTCTGGACCTCTTGAGAGAGAAACAAATTTCTTTGTTGCAACACCTGTTATTTTGGGGTGGCTATTACTTTTCTGTTATTGCAGCTGCTCTCGAAGCCTAACTAAGGCACCTGGTAAAATGCTTCACCATCATTCTGCTTGTCATCCTAAACAGGAAACTCAGTCATCCTGTTATCTAATTGCTCACTGAAGCCTAAGAGTTCTAATTCAGAAAAGTCTCTTGAACCCAGACATAACTATCATCTCTTGGCAAGACTGTAGTCACACACTCTTAATAGTTCACTCTGCTTTTAGGTTTTTCTCTCTTTATTCTGTGTTCTTTACTTTCTAGTAAATTCACATTATATTACTCTTTTGTATACACATATCAGTTATCCTCAAGATAAAAAGGAAGCATTGAGAATGTCATTCAAGGCCTTTTGCCAAATTCCCTTAACTTAGTGCGCCAGAGTCTTTCTGTCATCACCTCCATCTAATACAACTACTGCAAATGCCTTATCCATTCCCGAGTCTCAGTTCACTATGTTTTATGTCTGCCTGCCTGTGCACAGGTGCTTTCCACTGCCAGGATTTTTTTTCCTTCTTTTATCTTTGTGGAAAACACCCCCTAGTCATTCAAAATCCAGCTCACATATTGTAGTACTAATAATAGGAAACATTTTCTGAGTGCTTTCCAGGTCCCAGGCAATGTATTCCACACACGTCTGATTCAGTAGATATGTAGTAAGGCTTGACTTTCTGCATTTTTAACAGGCTCCTAGGTGAAGCCAATGCTGTTGATGTATGGATCACACTTTGAGTACCCTAGTGCTAGCTAGAATGCCCTTTCCCTCTTAGTCTTGGTAAATCCTTCCAAATTCACACACTGAATATGAGCACCACCTCTTATAGCAATCACTAGACTTCTTTCTGGCTAGTGAGAAGTGACAGTGATGCTCATTTCTGTATTCTCAGCTTCTCCCTCCCTACCTGGAACAGAGTGGGCATTCAACACATTCTCACCAAGTGAATGCTGACTGTTCAGTTAGTGGGCAGAGTGTTTACAGAATGGCAGCCTAGGCCAAATAAATGTGTATGGTGCAAGGAGACAAAATTCTACCCACAAACTAACTGACTGGGAGCCTCTTCTCTGTGAAAAGAACTATGACTGGCGCTTGGGTTGCAGAAAAGGGAAAGATATAGTTCCTGTCCACAGGTTCCTACAGAGAAGCTAGAGAGACAGACCAGTGTATAGATCACTATGGAACATAGCATGGTATGATGCAAGGCAACATTGATGTGTCAACGATGAGCATTCCAAAGAGGGAACCATTTGTTTTTCATGGATGTTTGGGAATGTGTTCATGGCCATATGAATTATGACTTTAATAAATAGTAGATGTTCAACAGGAGATTGTGAAGGGAGATGTTTCAGACAAAGGCAACAGGATGAGAAAAGTGTGTAGCTCTTAGCATTTCCTGCCCTACTGAAATGTTCATGATTCAGTAGTGCTTCCACGTGCCACATATTCCTATAGGCATACCCATTCTCACTGCAACTCTTTCTCCCTTCTTTCTCTTATTTCTCTGATTTCAGATAAATGAGTGCTATGTTATTTTATGTATAATCTTGAGTTGGCTCTGACTTATTTAAAAAATAATTTGGAAATGCAACACTCGTGCCATTGTTAAATAGTGTATAGAACTTCTCACAATATATTTAAATATAGCAATGGCTTAGCACTGCAGCTGTGAACTGATTAGTAAACACAAAGAGGTGTGAGAGTGGATACGTTAGAGGGCATTGTCAAGTAATGAAGTGGCAGTATAGTCTAGATTCTGACCCATGCAGGTTGGTCTGAGAAGCAACATCAAATTTACTGTTCACTATCTGTATGTCCTTGAGCATAGTGGGGATAAAGCTTTGTGACAATTAAATTAGTTGATACAAGTTAAATGCTTAGAATGATTCTAGGCCCATGGTGCACATGCAAAGATTGCTAACAACTATTATTCCAGCATACTTGGTGTATAGGCAGGCCTACCTTATTATTTATTGTCCAACTCAGGCCCTTTGAAAGTAAAAGAGTGATCTGTAAGTACAGTAGGATAACAAGCATAAACCGAGATATCCTGACAAACTGGAATGTGTAGTCACCCTAACTAAAAGTTATGTTGTAGGCGATGTCATTGGGAAAGTGAGTTGGGGTCATTTGTTGATTATTTATCCCTTGGAAGCAAAAATTAGGCCTATTCTCTCAAATTTTGGTTTTAACATTTGCATATGTACAATCTGGCTAGGCAATAATGATAATCACAATAGTTACTATTTACTGAGTGCCCACTTTGAGGTTTCTAACTTACATTCTCATTGATCCTTATACTGACTCTGCAAGGTGGCTGTTATGCCTGTATTCATTCCTGGTGGCTGCCCAAAATAATAACTGCAAACTTTGTGACTTAAACCAATAGAAGTTTATTCCTCATAGTTCTGGCTAAAATTTGAAATCAAGGTGTCTATAGGGCCACATTCTCTCTGAAGGCTCTAAAGGGAGAATTTGTTCCTTGCCTTTTCCAGCTTCTGGTGGCCACACCACATCAATCTCTGCTTCTGTGGTGATATTGACTCCTTCTCCTCTGTATGTCTTCCACCTGTGTGTCTGTCTGAAAACTGCCTCTGCCTCTCTCTTATAAGGACGTGTATAATTACATGTAGGACCATTCAGAATATCCAGGATAAGTTCCCCCTTTCAAGATCCTTAAATTAGTTATATCTTTTGTCATATAAGGTAATATTCGTTTATGTTCCCTATAAGGTAATATTCACAGGCTTTGGGAATTAGGATGTGGACATACCTTTTCAGGACCTACCATTCAGCTCACTTCCATTCACATTTTTACAGGTGAGGAGACTAAATCTTGGAGGAGTTCATTAACTGTCTTGATATTGCACAAGTAGAGGAGACACCACAATTACGAAGTATCTCTCTGCTTCAGAACCCATATTCTTTCTAGCAAATTTACCACAGTGTTGCTTAAATGCCAAATTTATCATTAAAGTTCCAGGTTGGCAGAAGATACCATATTTAAGATCAGAGAACTAAAGTTCATTGTAATAGCACGTGATTACAAAAGGATTATGCAAGCCCCAGAAAGGAAGCAGTTAGACTCCCAAATATCACCTTATGTGAAAGCTGCATGAGTTCAGCATAACATCATATGACACCCTCAAAATGGAAGGATGTAGATAAGCATGCTTCTTAAGCCTTCGAAAATGGAAAAATAAAATGGGAAGCATAGAAAAATAATTTCTGCAAGTTTTGTGCATTTCTTTAGATTGCCTTAGCATTATGAGTAGCTCACATGAACTACTCCTAGCTGATGCTGCATTAAATATTTATCTAATAAGCAATTATGATGTGTCTTCTTTGTGCTGGTCACTGTGCCAGTGCCAAGGAGAAACAGGATAATGTGGGTAATGCACTAGAGTATTATATTATTGGATATTTAGAAGAGATATATTATTGGATGCTGGTATATCTCTCATTTTCTTGGAAATATTACTACATATAATTGCTTCAATAAAATCTATATACAGCAAAAATATTATACATAGTCACAAGTAAACTGCAACAAAGTAGAACTTATATATGGATACTGAATGGTTGCATAGCCTCATTCACTAATTAATGAATTTCCAGGTTTAAGAAGCTCTAAATCCCAAAATGTACATCAACACCATGACAAGTATGGCATGCCATGGACTTTTAAAATTGCTCCCAAACAATCTGAATGTAAACATTCAATTTGTAAGTGCATGTTCCCTAATGGCTTTGAGGTTACTGGCCTACATGGATATTGAACAAGAATAAGTAACATTGAGCTCCATCCAGTGATGGCTGAGTCCTTAGGAGGAAGGGAAGCCGTATTCAAAACAAAATTCAACAGATTCAAAACAGACTGACATTTTCACCATCTTCTATTTCGCTTGTTGAACACATTTTATTAAGTTGTTCACAGAATGAGCTATGAATCCTAAGCAAAGAGACAGATGCAATGAGGTTTTGATATTTTCCATATTTTATTTCAACAAAAGTTTTGAAAACAACCCAAGTGATTTGGTTTATTTATTTTTTCTTGAGTGCCTTCCCTTGTCAGCTTGGAAAGTGATAGGGAGAGGGACCCAGAGGAGCAGACCTCAGCAGAGGTGCTGATGTTGCTGGGCGTGGAAGGATGGTGGATGTGAGGTTGTAGAGAACGCCAGTTGATCAGATTTCTTGAGAACAAGAACTAGCTCTCCCTCAAGAATATCCCAATGTAAAACAATCAATGCCACTCATAAGAGATATTTGAAAAACAGCCAGAACATGAATCTGGCTCAGCCAAAGTGAAAGAAATAAAACCCTTTTCCATGGATATCCCTGGGTCTGCTCAGATTTCACATCTGTTCTGTGTTTCTGAAACATGCTCTACTTAATGTAACATCACTTTCCCCTCTCTATTGTAAATATCTTCTTGTTTGCCTCTCTTTTCTGTTAGACTGTAAGATCCCCAGCATATTGAAAATGGGCTTGGCACATACATGTTGGTTGAATTCAACAATGTATTGTTTATTCTCAATAACTAGCATGGGTCCGATACAAAGAAGGTACACAGTAAATGTCTGCTGAAAGAGCAAGTGAATCAACTAGAAAGATATAGTTAAGAGAGTTACAGCATCTAGAGAAAGTCATTTAGTAAAAACTGATAATGGATGATGAAAGGAGAAGCTGTGAACAGAGTGAGATGACCAGGGAGACACATAGAATACCAGGTTCTGATTGCCTTCCTTTTAGCTGCCAATGCACATACACGCACACAGCACAGGCAAGCAGACATATCCCAGGGGAGGGACATCCAAGTGAAGAAAAAGATAATCCAGGTGGCAAGGAGTGAATATTTCTATTTTATTGGAAATGTTTGGGACTAACCTTGCCTAGGAAGTAGGTTGATCTCTCCTTCAAAGCTTCAGCAAAACTAATCTGAAAAAGCTTGTACAGGATGAAAATATATGATAAAGGGCACATATTCTGAACTTTGAGTCTGTTAAAAGATATGAATACCAGAATGATGTTTTCTCCTTTTTTTTTTTTTCTTTTTTTCTTTTTTTTCATCCTGGTGTCAATCCCAAGTAGCTCAAAACACAGAGACTGCACTTGCTAGTAACTGCAGTATAGCCCAGTCTTGTGTTGTGGACACAAATTCCATGACTCCACAGGACTCGATCAGCAGAGCAAGTGGGTGAGCAGAGAAACTCCTGTGGCATCTTCACTTCCTATCCCTGTGATTCAGGCTGTCAGCTGAACAGCTGCCTTTTTTGTTGTCAAGGTGATTTTCTTGGAGGACTACATCAAATGAATGACTTGTGATGAATGGGCTGGGGAAGATGCTTAAATTGAGTTTCCTGTGCAAGTCCTCCGGTAGCCCACCCATCTCTGTCAACTTGTTACTATTTTCAGCATGTGGGCAAATAATATTGAAGCTGTGTTAGAAATTGTTATAAGAAGTCTTAACTCCATATGAGTATCTTCCTTGTGGCAAAGATCCATTGTGAATCCATGCACTTATTCCTGTAAGGTTTCCCTTGCCAAAAACATTTGTATAAAGTCCTACTTTAGACTGGACTTCAGAGTATCTGAAAATCACATCCACATTTTGGATGCAAAAACTAATTTAATGGATTTAAACTGATTGCTGTTGATTACTTGCCTCCCATCCTCTATCATGTGGCAATAACAACCTACTTTTCATTTAGGGAGCCACCGCTTCCCCTGATAGAGTTGCCCCTCAAAAGGCTCCTCCTTCACCTCAGCTGGACAACAGTGTCTTCCCTTCCAGTGACCACAGTGATTTGGTAGTGGCCAGGGCTGTGTCACCAACTAGGACCACACACACACAAATCCCCAAATCTGTGAGGCAGCACTGGGCTACATAGTCAGAAATGAGCGTTGGAATTGGAACGAGGACAGCAGAATGAGTTCAGAAAATTATTTAGAGAGGGACTCATCAATATAAGACCCAGAATCATATCTGGCCCTCTCTGCCTATGGAAGGATTTGATCCAAGCTAAATTGAGCAAATCCCCAGAATACTGGCAGACACCTTCCACAACTTATTCTTGATTGATCAATGATTGATAAGAACATTCTGGTAAATGGGATACTCTTGCTCTACCCCTTAGGGAAAAGTCAGTTGTCTCTTCAGTTACAAGAAAAGCTAAGGCAGTAGGACTCAGTTTATAAAACAGGATTGGAAAGAAATGCGCAGTTTGATTTTTTTATTTGCTATAGTTGCTACTATGTTAACAGTTGCTTCTTGGCAGAGAGTAAGGGGTATAAAGAAAGCCTAAGGTTTGTTCCTCTAGAAATCATAGAAGAAACAAAAGAAAGCTGTTTTCATAGACTGGAATGGGTTTGCTAGCAATTATGTTTTGCAAAAAATAAATAATGCATTCTGTTTCCAAAAGGCCCTGACAAACTATGATAGAAAAAAATCAAATCTTTTCCCTTGGTTTTAGGGTGGCGAGTTTCATGACAGAAATAAAGTGAGTCTGTGTTCTCTAAGTAATTTATTAGTGCATCTTGGCACAGCAGCACTAATGGGCTTGCTGCCAGGTATTCTGAGCTGCAGTTTGTCATGTCTGACTCTTTAGTTCTTTCAAGCAATTGAAGAAATGGCCTTCTGCAGGCTGTCAGTGACAGATTCTAGCTCACTCACATAGATAAAGCTCAATTAGCTCCTGGAAAAAAACATCTTTTAAAAATGCAATGAGCTGCACCATGAAAGATAGGTAGACAGCCACACCTGAAACAAAATAAAATGTTACTGTTGAGGAAAGGACGTGTCCACAATGAGCAAGCGTGTAGTTGTCTTACTGGACAGCGCCCTCCACTGCAAGCAAAGAAGTGATAATTTCTAATTACTTCAAGTGTTAAGATAGATCTTTGCTTTAGAATCACAATAAGGTCAGCAATCTTGAAGACAGCATGTCATTCATTCATTCATTCATTCATTCATTCACTCGTGACTAAGACTCATACTCTATAACTTGCAAGGAATTCTAGCCTGGAATAGGGTTATCAAAGCAGCCTCTCACTGAATGAGTGTAGCCATGTTGATTAATCCATACAGTATTTAAAATACTGAGGCAACATTCTAAAAATTGGCATATTTTATGCACATGCAAACTCAGGCTTTTGGCATCTCAAAAATAAGGAAACACCTGGAAAACTGGATGTTAATGTTTTTGGCATGAAACCTGAAATACACTAAGTGCTTACTGCAACCCAAAGGAGAGGCACAGCTTTCCCTGTTCACCGTGCAACCCACAGGTTTGCATCACTCATTTCTGTTACTTGCCTTGCCCTGGTCTAGACAGAAGCGTAATTTAAACTTGTAAATCTATTATCTCCAACAGTGATTCTGAAGGCCTTCTGCATCAAAAATACTTAAGATTTTATTTGAAATAGAGAATCTTGGGTCCTTGCCCTGAAGTAAAACATAAAAACATATGGATGTAAGGCATGATGGGTTTTATGAAAACTAAAGTTGATGGAACTACTGGTCTCAAAGACCAGATAGAACTACAGTCTTTAAAAACAGCTGAAAATCTTAATATCAAAAATAGACTATTGTTAGGACACAGTAGAGACATACATTTTTCTCCAAATCACCTTACTCTTAGTGGCTACTTTCTCTCTGAAAACATCAGCTAACTAACATTGCTCCACTGAAAAAAACTCAAATGACTTAGTGTCTATTACTGACTTAGGCCAAAATTTCAATTTGGAGATAAAATCCACTACATTTTATGAACTAATTTGTTCTCTGTGCAAGTGGATGAACTTGATAGCTATATTTGTTTCTGGCACTGCTAAATCATAATTACAGAACATAGTTAGTTCTACAGCTAGAATTCAATTGGAACAAAGCCTAAATGAATTAATAAAACCCTGTTTTTCTCCCTGCACCCTGCTCCAGGTATTCTTCTCTGACTCCTGACAGACCTTAGCCAGGAAGAATCTATTATATATATTACAACAATATAATCTTGTACATTTTTATGGCATTTTAGAGTTTACAAAGCAGTCTCAGATAGTTTATCCCCTTTTATTCTCTCAGCCACCCTGTGAGATGGGGCAGAGAAGAAATGAAGCCTCAATTCCTACTGCAGATGGTTGTAGAGTGAGGAGCAGATTCCCAGGTTTTACAAATCAAAGTCTGCTTTTGTTCTATTACAATAAATCTACATTTGTAATACAAAATCTGTCACCTATTAAAATATCTTTGTAGGTTTATCCCAACTAGGTGCCGCATCTTATAAAAAGAAAACCCTAGGGATCATTAACTAAATCTTTCAACCGCCTCAAAGATCCCTTTTATTATTATTATTATTGCCCTATCTCCTGATTTCCTATTGGTAGGCAAAGAATCTGGTAAAAAACTATAACAAATTTGACACATTCTATGAGATTGCATCATTCAACATTCGTCTAACGACCTCCCACCATTCCAGGAACACACTGCCCTCTTTCAGCTGTGCCCTAGCTGTTTGGAGTCATCAGTTTTTGGTAGTCTTGGTTCTTTTGTTGGTTTTTAAGAGTGTCTCAATTTTTAAAAAATGCATATTTTGGAATCCTGAGTTAATGCTTGAGATGGAGAAGTAAATACCATGCAGCCGTAAAAAAGGATGAGTTCATGTCCTTTGTAGTGACATGGATGAAGCTGGAAGCTGGAAACCATCATTTTCAGCAAACTCTGTCTCAGGACAGAAAACCAAACACCACATGTTCTCACTCATAAGTGGGAATTGAACAATGAGAACACTTGGACATAAGGCAGGGAACATCACACACCGGGGCCTGTTGTGGGGTGGGGGATTGCATTAGGAGAAATAACTAATGTAAATCACAAGTTAATGTGTGCAGCACACCAACACAGCACATGCATACATATGTAACAAACCTGCACGTTGTGCACATGTACCCTAGAACTTAAAGTGTAATAAGAAAAATAACTAAATGAAAACTTGCATGATAGTCATGACAAAACCTTGACTTGAAAACTGCCCAAACTGCTGACAATGTGAGCTGTAAACATGGCTCAAGTAGGCAACTGAGAATTCATCCTTTGCATCTCTGTCCCCCAAACAACACTTCTCCCCATTCAAGGTTTGACTGGTGTCACAACAATTAAAAGTAAAATGCTCTTCACACTTCAGTTTTTGGAGCCAGGCAGTCATGGGCAATGCCTGAATTGCTAGTCACTAACTTTATGACTTCCCATAAGTTAGGTAACTTAGTTTCATCATCTGTGAAATGATTTGGTGAGAAATGAGATCCCACATGCTAATTATTGAGAATCTACCTGGCATGTTTTCAATATAAGAACATATTAGCTATCATTCCTATTATTCTAGGAAGGTTAACATTAGGTTATTCATGTCTGTTAACATTCTAGCTACATCAAAAAGCTCTGCATCAAAAATATTTAAGATCTTATTTGAAATGGAGAATCTTGGGTCCTTTCCCTGAACTAAAATATAAAATGAACAGAATGCTGGACAGGTAAGTTAGATGGGTCATAAGGGAGGCAGGTCAAGTCTAGATCCCTGTCAGAGGACACATGAAATTGCATGAAGGAGTGGGCTCCAGGAGAGGTGGGGATATCAGGAGCACGACAAAGGCACAGTGGAGGGATTGAGTGGTACTTAATACATGCAATGTGATAATATAGTGGAAAGAACATAGATTGTTTTGCAGAGCACCTGTTACATAATGTATACCTAATAAATGGTAACTTTATAAACAGCTGTGTCACCTATTTGTTGAAATGCAAAGCACCTGTTACATAATGTGACCCTAATAAATGGTAACTTTATAAACAGCTGTGTCACCTATTGTTTGATATAGCACAATAAGGTGACTATAGTCAATAATAGCTTAATTGTACATTTTAAAATAACTTAAAGATGTAATTGGATTGTTTGTAGCTTAAAGGATAAATGTTTTGAGGAGATAGATACCCTATTCTTCAGGGTGTGTTTATTTCACATTGCATGCCTGTATCAAAACATTTCATGTACCCCATAAATATATATATGTATATACACACACACACATACACCTACTTACTATGTACCCACAAAATTTAAACATAAAAAAAAATAAAAACAGCTGTGTCTTTTTTTGCAACTGTGTATTGCCAGGGTCCTCGGAATTCCTGTCTCTGAGTCTAAGGATAGTCAAATATGCTTTATATGGAGCCTCCTCTGCCACTGTTCGAGTAGAATGAAATGATGGAAAAATAATTTGGCTCAGCCTTTGAGAGACATGAAGATTTGCTAATATATGATGATGGTGGTGGTAGTGATAACAGTGGTGATAGCTAACATTTATTAAGTGCTTGCTGTGTGCCAGGAAATAATATAATAAACTTATTACTTTTTTTGTTTTATTACTGGTCCTCATAACAGTGCTAGACCAATACCTAGACTAAGACACAGAGAGGGTTCATAAATTGCCCAAGGTCACACAGATTGTTAGTGGCAGATGTAGTGTTCAAAACCAGGAAGCCTGGCTCCAGAGCCTACTCTCTAAACTGTCTTTGATAAGAAATGAATTTTAACCAAAGAAAACTATACTTTGCTTTATTAGGACTTTGACTGAATTGCTGGAGTCAGCAAACTTTTTGCCAGGGAAAGCTGTTCTGCGGATGTCAAGAGGAAAATGAGGTTATAGATCTTTTCCTGTCTGGGATATATATTTATTGTACAGTAGAATGTAATCGAAATTATTCACATTTTATATTTTATGGAAATTTTAGCTTCTGTAAATCTGAGTTAGATTTCAGGACTAGAGTTATGTGTAATAAAATTCTTATAAAATCCATTTAAAAGATTAATGATAGATGTAGAAAATTAAATCTGGGTATTTTATTTTCTCAAGTTTCCTGGATCTTCCAATTTCATTTGCAGAGATTGTCTTTGTGACAAAATCTTCTCTTTAGATTTCCTGGGGAAAGGCAAGAGCAAAGTGGCTTTCTTTGCTGGTCCTGTGGATACAGAACATGCTCTTGAGAGGAAAAGGTCAGTTAATTCTCCTTGGAATAGGTTTCTTCTAAGATTTACATTATAAGTTCTCTTTTTTAGACTTGTAATCAAACACCTTAGGAAGAAATCTAGTCTCTAACGTTTATTAGTGTAAGGAACATGGCTGTGCTTTGATGAAGAATAGGCCCAGGTAAACATCCAAAGTGACTCAATGAGTTTAGAGTGCAGGCATGTAACTCCACTTGTTATCATAGTAACGTAGCCATAATATGGGAAGGCTATCCCTTGGCCCTATGCCACTATTGTCTGTAAAAGGTATAGTTGCCCTGCTGACACTGTATGGGCATGCTCGCACCCAGAGAGAGAGAGAGAGATCCAGAGCTGTCCATCTTTGCAGATGGACAGTGGGGAGCTAGGACACAGCTCGGCTCATTCTTGTCCAGATAGAGAAGGAGTTTAGCTGCTGACCCTGAAGGCAGAGCTGGCCACAGCTGAGACAAGGCAGACAGCGTGAGAGAACTAAGTGTGAGTGAGCTGCTGATGAGAGAGCTGATGAATTAAACTACATTTCATCTGCCTATGGCCCCCTGCGTGTTCTTTCAGCTATCTGCTCATCCACCCATTCCCTTCGGACCTCAACATAAGCTAGAACCTTACCCCAAGCAGAACATTTGGTGTAATTGTGAACCTGACAATTAGCTGAGTGAGTTGATGGAAATCATAAAGCTCTCTCTGAACATCTGTTTCCTCAGTGGCAGAATGAGGCAAATACATCTTATCTTACAGGTGGTCATTAAACTTAAATAAATAAAAATAGAATGGGAATGAAAAAGGTGGGTCGCGAGTTGGATCTTGAAACACAAACAGGCCAATATGTAGAGAAACAAGTCAATACCGCCAGTTGTGAGTATTGTGGAACCATGTTATTGGTTGATGGACTTACATAAGTAGAGTTTGCCAGATAGGACAACTTCCTCCTCTTAATTTTATCAGATCATTCATCAAAAGAAAAGGGAATATTTAACTTTGTATTCATTTCATCTCAATGAGCATTAGTTGGATTCTTCCTCTGTTTTAGGCACTGGGTTAGGTGTTAAAGATCTATGGACGACTGAGGCATGGAGCTCCCTGAAGGTGCTCAGAGCCATGTCATAGCGCTATGAGAATTAGCTCTAGAGTGACCTTTTTAGTTTAAGAACTGGTTGTCTTTGGTTATGATAAATGGAAACCTGTTGAAGTGTAAAAGAGAAATTATGTTCCTTTAGCACACATTTGTTGTAGTCATACAGATCTCTCAGCAGTATGTAATTATTCTTAAAAAGGTGTTTTTTTATTTTTTATTTTTTTAAATTATACTTTATGTTCTAGGGTACATGTGCAAAATGTGCAGGTTTGTTACATATGTATACATGTGCCATGTTGGTGTGCTGCACCCATTAACTCGTCATTCACATTAGGTATATCTCCTAATGCTATCTCTCCCCTCTTCCCTCATACCACAACAGGCCCTGGTGTGTGATGTTCCCCTTCTTGTGTCCAAGTGATCTCATTGTTCAATTCCCACCTATGAGTGAGAACATGCAGTATTTGGTTTTCTGTTCTTGCGATAGTTTGCTGAGAATGATGGTTTCCAGCTTCATCCATGTCCCTACAAAGGACATGAACTCATCCCTTTTTATGGCTGCATAGTATTCCATGGTGTATATGTGACACATTTTCTTAATCCAGCCTGCCACTGATGGACATTTGGGTTGGTTCTAAGTCTTTGCTATTGTGAATAGTGCCACAATAAACATACGTGTGCATGTGTCTTTATGGCAACATGATTTATAATCCTTTGGGTATATACCCAGTAATGGGATGGCAGGGTCAAATGGTATTTCTAGTTCTAGATCCTTGAGGAATCGCCACACTGTCTTCCACAATGGTTGAACTAGTTTACAATCCCACCAACAGTGTAAAAGTGTTCCTATTTCTCCACATCCTCTCCAGCACCTGTTGTTTCCTGACTTTTTAATGATCGCCATTCTAACTGGTGTGAAATGGTATCTCATTGTGGTTTTGATTTGCATTTCTCTTATGGCAAGTGATGATGAGCATTTTTTCATGTGTCTATTGGCTGTATGAATGTCTTCTTTTGAGAAGTGTCTGTTCATTTCCTTTGCCCACTTTTTGATGGGGTTGTTTGTTTTTTTCTTGTAAATTTGTTTGAGTTCTTTGTAGGTTCTGGATATTAGCCCTTTGTCAGATGAGTAGATTGCAAAATTTTTCTCCCATTCTGTAGGTTGCCCATTCATTCTGACGGTAGTTTCTTTTGCTGTGCAGAAGCTCTTTAGTTTAATTGGATCCCATTTGTCAATTTTGGCTTTGTTGCCATTGCTTTTGGTGTTTTAGACATGAAGTCCTTTCCCATGCCTATGTCCTGAATGGTATTGCCTAGATTTTCTACACCAATAACAGACAAACAGAGAGCCAAATCATGAATGAACTCCCATCCACAATTGCTTCAAAGAGAATAAAATACCTAGGAATCCAACTTACAAGGGGTGTGCAGGACCTCTCCAAGGAGAATTACAAACCACTGCTCAATGAAATAAAAGAGTACACAAACAAATGGAAGAACATTCCATGCTCATGGATAGGAACAATCAATATCGTGAAAATGTCCATACTGCCCAAGGTAATTTATAGATTTAGTGCCATCCCATTAAGCTACCAATGACTTTCTTCACAGAATTGGAAAAAACTACTTTAAAGTTCATATGGAACCAAAAAAGAGCCTGCATTACCAAGAAAATCCTAAGTCAAAAGAGCAAAGCTGGAGGCATCATGTTACCTGACTTCAAACTATACCAGAAGGCTGCAGTAACCAAAACAGCATGGTACTGGTACCAAAACAGAGATAATAGACCAATGGAACAGAACACAGCCCTCAGAAATAATACCACACATCTACAACCATCTGATCTTTGACAAACCTGACAAAAGCAGGAAATGGGGAAAGGATTCCCTATTTAATAAATGGTGCTGGGAAAACTGGGTAGCCATAAGTAGAAAGCTGAAACTGGATCCCTTCCTTACTCCTTATACGAAAATTAATTCAAGATGGATTAGAGACTTAAATGTTAGACCTAAAACCATAAAAAGGTGTTTTGTTTGCTAATCGTGTGTAGGTGAGTAGAGAGATTCAGAGAAAATTGAGCAGGGCAAATGTGGTTGAAAGTGATCAATGAAGAGGTAGTTCAGTATGAAGGATAGAGCTTGTACTTTTGACTCAGACAGGCCTGGATTAAAATCCTGGATCTGCCTTTTATTAAAAGTATGTCATTGGGCATATTATTTTCCTTCCTTTAGATTATTTCTTCATTTGTGCAATGGTGACAATAGCATTTAGCTTGCAAAATTATTGAAAATTAAACGAGATAGCATATTTGAAAGACAGCTCTTTCTTATTTTAAGAAACACAGATTCTGATCGTATATGACATATAAGATCGTCAATATGTTATTAAGTGAAACTCTCTTATGTTGATCACTTTACCATCACCTCCATCTTTTTGAAACCTAATCATCCTCAAAAGCTTAGGAAAAACCTCATCTCTATTTTGACTTTCTCTGGCTAGCTAGTCTAAAAGTGATCTCATCTATATCTACAGAGTTTTCAATTTTTATCCCACTTATGGGTTTTCTTACATTCTATCTTAACTATAAGTCATGTGTCTAGTTGTCTCATTGCTTCCACTAGATTGCAAGCTCTCAGGGGACAGGCCTGTGTCTATTCCTCTCTATAGTTCTCCTTTAGCATGATATCTGGTACATGATAGGAAATTAATGAATGTAGAATACATGCAGTGGGGCTATTCATAAAGAAAAGACGGCTACTAATATCTTGAACTTCCCCTGTCTCTATTCAACCCCCCTCTTCCCAAAAACCACTTGGCGCCCTTTCTTTCACTGTGCAGAATAAGGCTTTTCTCCTGTGGTTCTGTGCTCAGAACCAAAGTTGACTGTCTCAAGGACCAAAATCTGTTATTTAACGAATCTCTCTCTATTCTCCCTCCAGATTCCCTTTTTTATCTTTAACCTCTTTATGCCTATCACAGTGCAAATAACAGTTTAATACACAGAAGATGCTCAATAAATGTTTGCGTAATAAGTGAAAATACATCTTGATTTGCCAAAGGATTCCTTCAAATTATTTGTTCCTTTGGTGCAATGGTTTTCAAAATTTTCAGCTGTGAAAAAACCTTTGCTCAAACACAGTCTTACCTGGAGATTGTTTTCAAAATGTAAAAGCTCAGGTGCTCTAGTCAGAGAGGACAGGCAGGAAGAGTGGGGGTCTGAAGCTTTGCATGTTCACTTCCTCCCTTTCCCTACTTTTGTGATGGAGTTTCTATGCTGTACACTTGGCATGTCACGCACATTAAAGATGCAATTTTAGTCATTACATTTATTAAACACAACTTTTGAGGCTCCCATCACTTTCATTTAGACAGCTTGAATATCAGTCTTATTCTCATTTCTGGAGTTGTTCACATCGTTGACATTTACTGCCATGAGTGGGTAGATTTTCTATTTTGGTCAGTTTCAATAGGGAGTATAACAATCAAACACAAAGTGGTGCCTGAACTCTTCTCCTGCTTGAGAAGGGTTGGCAGGGCAACGAGAAAGAGCCATTCTCCTCAGGTCTCAGGATATAAGCAAATAGTGATAAATATATTGTCATACATGAAAAAGGGGAGTTGCTTCCATTAATCTCTTGCTTTTGTTGATCGCAGAACACAAAACTCTCTGCACACATTGTTTCCTCAATCCTCAAAGACATTCTATTATGCCGAAAAAAGCCTCATCAAACCTAGCTTTATTTGCTTCCCTATTAAGCCACCAGTGACTATATGGGATGAATTTGGATGATGTTATTTGCTGGTTGCCAGGTTCCCTCCCTCCCTTCTTGTCACCATTTTTCATTTGTTCCCTTGCTTTTTGCTCCTGCTGCATTTCCTTTGTTGGGATGCCTGATGAGTATTTGCAATCCTTGTGTCAGATTTACAAGAGCCTGGTTTACCTTTAGTGCTTCACAACAATAGAGACCAACAGAAATTCATCTAAATCCCCTCCAAGAAAACTAAGGAGACAAATCTGTTGGAAGCTCCAATAGTTTTTCCTCAACTTCCCCCATTGAAAGTAGGTTAGTATCAAAAGATGATTTATTAAAACTGAATCAACTTTTTGCAGTGCCAATAGCAGCTTTTCCAAAATTTAGCGGTTTCTTCAGGCCTCCAACCTTACATCTCCCTGCCTCAGCAGAAAGCCTTGTTGCTACTGCTTCTAAAAAGAAAGAAAAACAGGCAAGAACAAATGACTGAAACTTTTATCCCTCTCACCTCCAGACTTGTTTGTCGTATTTATATTTACCTTATTTTTTTCTACTTCTTAGAAGAGAAGGGTTCTCCTGAGTAGCTGGACTGTAGGCACATACCACCACACCTGGCTAATTTTTAAATTTTTTGTAGAGTTGGGGTCTCACTATGTCATCCAGGCAGGTCTTGAACTCCTGGGCTCAAGTGGTCTTCCCACCTTGGCCTCCCAAAGTGGTGGGATTGCAGGTGTAAGCCACTGTGCCTGGCCTGTAATTTATATTTTGCCAGCATTCTTTGTTGTTTTCAGTAGGAGAGTCCATCAAGAAATCTAGTCTGAGAATCTGCTGGAAACAAAAGCTTCTTTTTTCTTTTCAGCATACTTTCTCCTAGGCTTCTTAGTATGGCAAGATGGAATGTTCACCTTCTCTTTATTGTCCTTTTTATTCCCCAGGTAGGAGAAATCTTTCGTCTTTTATAAGACAGAGTGAAGAGACAGAAATTCTGTAAACATATCATATATAAAAATTATGCTTATGCTTCGTGAGGTCCCCAATATGAGCAAGAGAACTGTTTTGCCCTCAGACCTCACACTCTCTTGAGCTCTAATCCTTCATGTTCATGTACCTAATAACCATCTCTATGTAATAAGCCCTCAAACTCAACATCTTTCAGATGAAACCATTTTCTCCATCCAATTCTGCTTCTCTTCCTGTGTTCTCTACTTCACTTAGGAGTTTTACTGTCCAGCCAATCACTTAACCAGACACCTTATGTTAGCATTGGGACTCTTTTTTCATGGACTGGTCATTTCCCTGGGGTGTTTTGGGAGTCAGTTGCCATTTTCATGGCACAGTATAGCTGTGTTTCTGTTTTTCTGTTTGGCTTAGCACAGTCTTACTGATTATAGCTCATTGCAGAAGCTGTTGGGCTTCTCAGAAGCCAGCTTAGGGCTTTTGAACTCTAAAGGTCTTCCCATTCACTTTTTCTCCTCCCTCCCTCCCTCCCTTCCATCCTTCCTTCCTTCCTTCCTTCCTTCCTTTGTCTCACTCTGTCACCCAGGCTGGAGTGCAGCGGCTCACTACAACCTCCGCCTCCTGGGTTCAAGTGATTCTCTTGCCTCAGCCTCCCAAGTAGCTGGGATTACAGGTGTGCACCACTATGCCCAGCTATTTTCTTTTGTATTTTTAGTAGAGATGGGGTTTCACCCTGTTGGCCAGGCTGGCCTCGAACTCCTGACCTCAAGTGATCCACTTGCCTCGGCCTCCCAAACTGTTGGGATTACAGGCGTGAGCCACCACGCCCGGCCACCCCATTCACCTTTTCATCCTTGTAACAGTGCTTCCTAATACATCTGCTGATAAACACTGGCACAACCTATTTATTTGATCCATACTCAGTTTCCTAGCATATGCAGAGGGGCATGGTTATCCAAGAGAGAAGTCTGGGTATGTGTATTATTAAGATTGTTATGCTCTGTGTTCATTTTGGTGCCATTCTTTCTCTATGAACTCCAAATAACTTATCTTCAATTTCCCTTTAGCCTTGTTTTCACCACGCTATGAGATTAATTATACTTCACCTGTGCAGCCTTATTTGATCTATTTGCACTGACTTACCATCCCACATCCAGTCAGTCACCAGTCTCTGTCAGTTCTTTCCCCTACATATCTCTCGAATACCTCTTAAATTATGGTATCTCCTTTTCACTTTCATTTATTTCATATGTATATACCCATTGTATCTCTCTTAGATTTGTGTAACAGGCTCCCAACTGATCTTTCTTCAGATCTCCACCAAACATCAAATGGTACTTACTACATCCAAAGTGATCTTTCCAACGTGTACTTGGATCACATTCTGTTTAAATCACTGAGGCAGAGCTACTACTGGAGGGTGGTGTCTCCTTCTACAACTGGCATCTGCTGTATCTGTACACTCTACTGAAGACAGTTACTGGAAACATCTCAGTCCACTCAAGTGGGCTCTATCATCTACTGAAATTCCTGGGTTGCATTGTGGTTATCAAATGGCCTTGTATTTGCTATTCCTCAAATCTTTGCCTTAGCATTAAGTTGCAAAACTTGAAGCCAATCTGATTATAGTTGCACTTCTTGTGTGTAGGAGCCACCTAGAAGCAGGAATCTGCAGGAGCAACATGTTTTCTCCTTTTTGGAGACACGTCCCTTTATATAGGACATATTTCTCTCCTCAGCTATAGAATAACATCTAGGCTTATCACTACTAATCCATTTATCTTAAAATCAAGTAAATCTGTATTGTCTTTTACTTAGTTTTCTTTACAAAGGTAGAGCGATGGCCAGGCATGGTTGCTCACATATGTAATACTAGTGTCTCAGGAGGCTGAAATGGGAGGATGGCTTGAGGCCAGATGTTTAAGACCAGCCTGGGCAACATAGCAAGATCATGTGTCTACAAAGAATAAGAAAAACTTAGCTGGGCTTGGTAGCACATGCCTGTAGTCCTAGCTACTCACTTGAGCTCAGGAGTCCAAGGTTGCAGTGAGCTATGATTGCACCACTGCACTCCAGCACTCTAGCCTGGGCAACAGGGTGAGATACTGACTCTTAAAGCTGAAAAGATAGAGTGATTTGGAGGAAACTCTCAGAAAGCTTTAAGAGAACACTTTTCTTTAGCTAGCCCTTAGCCCAACTACTCCCACTTGCTAGTCTAATAGAAGCTGAGGATTATCTTTCAAACTCAGTAAACATTTTTATTAATTTCCTTTTTGTTATTCTGAATCTCCTTCAACATCTGCTTCTGAGAAGTACTTCGTTGCTTCATGTTGATAACTCAATTTTATTCTCAATTCAAAGCCTTCCAGTCGATATATTCTAATTTATTTCTCTCTTTTTTAAACACTTTAGCTAACTGATGTCTTGTTTAATCCCTAGAGAACAACTTTAGGTGATAGGTAGATGGCATGGATACTGGTGTTAACTTTGTATAAGAAGACAACAGAAATGGGAGCACTGTATATGCATGCCCAAGGTGAAATAGATACCAAGGTGAGTTTCAAGTATTTCTACCAAGAGGGAGCCGAGAAATTATCCATACAATAAAAAGAAAAAGAAAATGAAAGGAAAAAAAAAAAGGAGCACAACAATTTCCAGTAGAGTTAATAGAAGGTTTTAAAATGCTTGAATATATGTTTCAAACACAACCAACCAAGCCTGTGAATTTAGATAAACGTGCTCAGATCTCTTAATGCCCATGCTGGTTGTGCATGCTTTAGGCAACTTGCTTCCACCTGTAAACCAAAATTGTGAATTTGACCATTTCTTAAAATATCAGATGCCTGTTAGGTTAAAAAAAAAAAAAAAAAAACCTCACAAAAATTTTACTTTTGAATTCTAAGCCAGGGTGAAATTTAATCGCAGTTATAAATCCTCCAAGCAAGGATTTATCTGGAATTGCCAACATCACCCCTAGTTCAGCAATGCAAATGACACTGCTATAATACAAGAAATAAGAAAGCTTTCAGTATGTTGTCTAAGAACTTGAGCACATTGAAAGTGATTTATGAGCCAGCAGACTAAACATTTAAATGCCTTTCCTTCCAATGGTATATTTTTCAGTACAACAAGCATTCTCATATATGATTCTACATTCCACGACAGCACTGCTCCTGACAATATAAGCCCTTTCTGATAGGGTAACATTTCCAATCCAAGATTAAAATCTTGGAAACTTGTCAACAGAAAAGGATGATAATATGAGCAAAACTGCAGCTATCAAAGAAAAATGCCTTGCAAGTAATTTCTGTAATGGTCAACTTCTAGTAATTTTCTCTTCCCCCTTCACTGTTAAGTAGAGGGGTTGGCCTGAAGGTCATTTTAATACTTTGGATAAGTACAGTTACAAAGCAGAGACTCATGAACACAGGAAAAAGAGAGTAATTTAATACCACAAAATCAACTTTTTACATTGCCTGCCTTATTTCCATTTCAAATGCAGACTATAGGGAATGTTTTCTTTTAATAAATGGTGGTTTAAGCAATGAGTTGACAATAAACTCTTGAACTTCATGAGGCACTAAAAATTAGAGGATCAGAGAGTCTTAAGTTTTCTTGGGTATATAGCCATATTTTTTTCTGTGCTGTTTTATTTAATCTTCTACTACTCTAGAGACTAGAACTGAATGACCTACTAGGTCTTTTCCGTTTTTTCCTTCTTATAATTCTCTCTTTCTGTTTAGGATATGGGTGATCTTTCTAATCTTTGGTGTGCCTTTGGCTATACTATGGGTAAATTGGGGTGATGCTTAGTTTTACCAACTACACAAGATGAAGTATGAAAAGGCATTTGTAGGCCAAGGAGCATAAGTGACAAAGTTGAAACCATTTGTACATTTTTATTACTGTTATCTTTCTAAAATATTTTATTTGCATCATATACTATAGTAACCAAAGCAGACTAAATTAGACTAAAGTTCTAATTTTTAATTCTTTCTTTGATTAGACTTATCTTTGTTTCTTTTTTTTTTTTTCCTGGAATACACAGTATTTCTCTTTTCACTGCTTTGAATATTTTAAATCACAAATATACATATACACATGTATACACATACACACACATATATGTAGTCACGCACTGCCTAACAACCTTTCCATGAATGATGAATTGCATATATGACAGTGATCTGATAAGATTATAATACCATATTTTTACTATACCTTTTCTATGTTTAGATATGTTCAGATACATAAATATTTACCATTGTGTTATAATTGCCTGCACTATTCAGTACAGTAAGAGGTTTGTAACTTAGGAGCAATAGGCCATACCATATAACCTAGGTGTGTAGTAGGGTGTATACCATCTAGGTTTGTGTAGGTATACTCTATGATGTTTACAGGACAATAAAATCACCTAATAATGCATTTTTCAGAAAGTATTCCCATTGTTAAGCAGTGTATGACTGTATACACACACACACACATACACACACACACTCTCTGTTTTCTTCCTCAGAACTTAAATTTGCATTTATTTATTAATCAATCAACTATTATTCAGCATATAGTTATTAGCCATCTATTACCCTCTACCAGCCCTATGTTGTGCTCTGGGGAATATCGGTTGTAAATCAGACATGTTGTACAGGAATGTAAATCAGATGCTTGTTTCAGGGAGCTCATGATCTGATAAAGGAGCTAGACATGTCAGTCAGCCATCATACTTCCGAGTGATACTCCTAGAAAGGCATAAGCAGAGAGGGGAAAGGAGGCCCATAAGAAGATCATTGAACCCAGTTTCAGGGATAGGGAAGTTTTCTCAAAAATACGGTTCCTGCATCACAGCCTTATCACCACATGGTAACTTTTAAAAAATGCAAATTCTCGGACCCCATCCCAGACCTACTATATCGAAAACTCTAGGGATGAGTCTTCCATCTGTTTAATAACAAGTCCTCTGGGTGATTCTGATACATGCTCAAGTTTGAGAACCACTGTCCCAGAGGAAGTAACAACTTTGTGAGAAAATGATGCTCTATTTACCATCAGACTCGTTTACATAATTGATACCTCTTGATAATTAAGTCATCTGTTAAGATCTCCCATTGTTTTGTCTCTAAACTATAAAACAAAAGAAAGAAAAAGGAAAAAAAAAGAAACAGCTTCTATTTTTAACAAATGTTACTTATACTCTGTCTATCCAGAACAAATTTAAATGGCTCAAAGGTAAAAATCAAGCAAATAACTAATTAGAGTTACACAATGCAAAGAAACACCATTAACAACAACAACAACAACAAGTTTCTTCTGAAAACTAAATAGGCCGAATTGATCAAATTAATCAATCCTAGAACACTACTTTGCTTTGTGAATGTGAGAACATCTGTGTCTTAGCACCAAATATTTTGGAGCATTCTTTTGAGATATCTCTGCGAGATGATAGAGCAATCAATTTTCATTCTCATTCCTATGGAGTAAGAGTAGAATTCACTGTCTTCTTACTCCATGCTCTTTTCTTCCTGGGAGTAAAGGCAAATGGAAGAAAAGGAAACATTGCTAAACAATTAGAGCTGAACTAATGAAATGTCTTCTAATTATAGTTCTCCATTATAATTAACACTTGATAGTCATTTTTTATGAGTATATACATATTTTTATGCATAAGAATGAACTATATAAAATTATGGTGAATTGTTTTATAAAGAATTATTTGAAAATTAAATTGGTATCTTAAAAATCAAGATCAAAAAGGTGTTCATTATACAGTAGCAGTATGAGATCGTTTCAAAATTTTCATAAACATTATGCTATATTTTTATGTTATTAAAATATTTATAATCTAAACTGCTATTCTAATAATTTATATATGTCATGTTGCAAATCATTCCATGAAATATCATTACTTAGCTAGCGGGTCTAAGTTCTCTACATTAGAGCTTCTAAACATCTCTCATCATTATTAAAAATATGCTCATGTACATACAACAATATTAATAATATTCTTAATCTGTTCTTCTCATCCTGATTTATTTTAAGCTCCTATTGTCTCTTGGGCTTTTTCAATATTTGCTAAGTTGCTCCCAGCCCTCTTCTTTCCCTCCCACCAGATTTATTTCTCTAGCATGCATATAAATAATATTATTCCCATAATTAAAATGTTTAAGTGGCCCTTTCTGGAATAAAGCCTTTCGTAGTCTAATCTTTGTCAATTTGTTGTTTTCATCTTCTCACAGTCCCAACTTACCTATTTCTTAAAGCTATATACAATCATTTGCAAGTTTTTGGATTTGCTTACTCTTTTATTGGTCTGTGAGTTCGAGGCTGCAGTTTCCTTTATCTGAAATTCCCTCCTCTCCCTGGAATGCCTAAATAACTCGTCATTCAACAGTAGGCAGCATCTCTTTTGTGAAGGTGTCCTACCTCCACCAGTCAACTGGACCCTTCATATTTGTCTCTTTACAGTTTTAAGTTTCATGTTTGTCTCTGTACAGTTTTAAGGTTATGAGTCATGAGTTCCCCACTCACTTTATATTTGTGTTTCAGTCCACACTTCGGCATCTCCGTTCACAGGAAACCCACTGCCTTTCAAAGTAGCCCATCTGGAACTCCTGCTCTGTCCCACATCTCCTTCTTGGAGGTTGTTAATGTAGTCATGGGTTCTCTCTTTTCAATGCTGCATTCTGTCTTCTCCATATGATTTTATTGATGTCTTATCATCCTCTTGATCAATCTTTTTGGGATACTATCTAGAGCAGTGGTCCCTAACCGTTTTGGCACTAGATGCTGGTTTCATGGAGGATAATTTTTCCATGTACAGTGGTGGGGGTGGGGGGATGGTTTCAGGATGAAACCTAATGGTTCTATCTCAGATCATTAGGTATTTGTTAGGTTCTCATAAGCAGCAGGCAACCTAGATACCTTGCATGGGAAGTTACACAATAGGATTTGCGTTTCTATGAGAATCTAATGCTGCTGCTGATCTGACAGGAGGTGGAGCTCAGTTGGTAATTCTCCCTTGCCCACCACTCACCTCCTGCTGTGCAATGTGGTTCCTAACAGGACACGGACAGGTACCAGTCCATGAGTCTCTCAATGTGTGGAGTCCAAAAGTGAACACATGCTATATAGAGAAGAACAGAAACACTGCTTGACTTATTTTAGACACTGTACTTGTCTGACATTATCTCAGGTTTACATTGAGGTTTTTGAAAGCAAAATCACACAAATGGATCATTTGAAGGCTGCTGCTGGCAAGTCTGGATTCTTTCATTCTATATCTGTGCAAATAAATTCCTAGCCTTCAACACAGTGGCTAATATAAGAGATAAAAATATGTTAATTGAATTGAAATGTTTCATTGAATCATAATGACTCATTAATTCTCTTGGATACTAATATTCCATTGGTTATAAGTCTGTAATTATAACATCATTCAGGCTGCTTTTCCCCCCATCTTGCCCTCAAGAGTGTCATGAGAGAACTTGTCAAAAGGTTTTCTGAAATCTAGATACACTATTTCTACTCTATTTCTGTGATCTCCCAGTGCAGTAACTCTGTCAGTAGGAAATGAGGTTAATCTGACAGGACTATTCTAGTGAGCTCATGCTGAGTTTACCACTTTCTTTTCTAAGTACTCACAAGCCATTGTTTTTTAAAAAAAAATCATTCAAGAATCTTGCCTGGGATCAATGTCAAGCTCAGTGCTCTATAGTTCACAAACATAAATTCTTCCTTTTTTTATAATTCCAAATGACACTCGCCTGTATCCAATTTTCCAGAAACTCTTTTCCACTGTGGGGTTCCTTCAGTTTGATGACAGCAATTCAGCCATAGCTACAAATTCTCTGAGGACACTGAGACACACTCCTCAGGCAAGAGACGAGAATTCATTTGGAGCAGCTCTTTTTAATCTCTTCGCCTATTTAAGAATAAATTTATCATTGATATGATAAGGGAAGAGAAAATGGATTAGCCCAAACTATAGCTGTGGTCCCGTTTGGCTTGATGACCAATATCAAATTTATTAATGGTTTGGAAGCATATGCAGAGCTGTGCTAGGTGCTTAGAGGATACAATAAAAATAGAAGTAAAGATAGAACCCCACACTTATAAATCTGATAGTCAAGTCGGGGAAAGTAAAACTTGTAATGCCCTAACCCATATAGTTCAATTTGGGAGCAAAGCCGAGTTTCGAAGAACAAAATCCTTGCCATCGACAGAAATTTAAAAATAAGTTCTCTACTTATATTTTTTGGATACTATCAAGTATACCCAGAGACTCTAGAAATACTCCTTACAATTTCCTTTATTCCACTCCTTTCACGTTACAACTGATCCAACTCCCATCTCTTCAGCCCCTGAAAATCTCCTCTTGCTTCCCAGATCATCTCTACGCTCCTCTTGTATGTCTTCTCATCTCTTTCTGCCCATGCATCTCAAAAGCCTTCAGACTGGTCTGCAAGATGTGTCCTATTGGAGGGAGGGGTCAGGGAAGATATTGAAGGAGGCTGAACCACATTTCTCATTAGTAGCATAGAGAGAATACTGAGAACACCCATAGGTTAATGCTTTTTATTCTGCCATAATTTAACTTAATACAAACATGGCATCAGATAATATAAATAAAGAGTGGTTTATGTGGTAGGCAGTAATTTGTAGAGAAATGAAACATCAACCCACCTTCAATAAGTCAAGGCATTTTGCATAGAGGATTTCAAACTGGCAGAGAAGGGAGAAAGTATATTAAAGATGTTTTGAGGGTTGCAATATAGCTATAGTGTCTGCTGGCTGCTTCAGTGACTAGAGATGGTTAGCAAATTCTAAGACTGAGTATAGGCTAAGATAAACCTTCATTTGTGGCAAAATCAGTATTTGAGTTGAAATACTGTATAACATTAGAAGAAGGAAGGGGTAATGGTCTGCTTCTAGGCCAGCCACTTGTGTTACCAAGATTGATGTGAGGGGTTAAAGTGGCACTGGGAAGCAGGCAGCAGGGAAAGTGGCTGATAGAAACAGTGCCTTGGAGATGGGGGTCTTTCCACATGTTATCTCCTATGTAAAGGGGTTCCCATTTATTGAACACTAACTTTGTGCCACAAATGCTGCTAGATAGTTCAGATACCTCATCTTCATTATTCCTCTGTGATCCTGTGAAATAGATAGTATGGTCATCATTTTACTGGTAAAAAAACTGAGCTCAGAGAGGTGAAGTCATTTGCTGAAGGTTCATATTACTGCTGAATGTCAGAATGAGGATTTAAACTCAGATAAATCTGATTTCAAAAGTATTCCCTTCCTATTGAATGATGTTGTCTAGATGAAAATTAATCAAGATTCAAAAAGACTTCTCCTTTTGTCCTTATAAGATATCTTGTAATAAAAAGACAAGGCTGGATTTTATGCCACCTTGTCAGTAGATTGCCATGTTCTGCTAGTTATATTAAATATATTTTTCCTTCTTATGTTATAGAATAAGTGTAGTATAACTGTTTCAATGAAGTAATGTTACTGTAGTACCATGTACAGATGAAATATATTTTTACTGAACACTCTATTTTGGAGTTAATAATATGAGAAAAGTGAAATCTGCAAAGGTGATAACTCTGCTACCTGATTGTTTACTGCATTAGAGCAATGCTTGGTGAATGCCTGGCCCTTGGCTGAACTGAGCTTTCTAGTTATTAATGCAACAGGTGCTACAAAATGAGGCCCGTGAACTAAAGGCTGATTTTAGTGCAGACAATAAAATGTGAAGCAGTAGAAATCTCAGGAGAGGACATGGTATATAGGGATACAGTGTCCCTGCTAGCAACAGACACACAATGCTGAGCAAGGGCTCTTCTAAAATGCCCGGGCCGTTAATCCAATCAGAACCCCGAACTCTAAGTTAAAGCAGAAAAATAACAGCAGGAAGACAAAGTACCCATGACCTAGAGCACAAAGGTCCTGAGAGAGAACACTGCAGAAGCAATAAGCATCTTTTTCTTTTCGTTTCTAGTGGCTGTCATTTCTTTACAGGGATTTAGAATGCCTAGTTGGAATAACTTGAGTAAAAAAATGCAGATGTGTGAGTGGGGAATCAGATTTTGGAAGGAAAATGTACTGGAAACAACTTGCAATGCTGGGATATTCCTGTGTAGACATGAAAGAGGCGTGTGTATGTGTGCATGTGTGTGTGTGCGTGTGTGTGTGAGTGCGTGTGTGCATTTACATTGTTTTCTTGTATTCTGTTTTACTCAAAGTCTATACATCTAAAAAGTACCCTCACAGCAACATCTATACTGGTGTTTGGATAGGCTGAAAGCCAAGCAGAACTATGTATAAATGATTGCTTCATTTTTCTGTACACCGCATTCTTTCCTCAAATCCTGTAGCTCCATCTTTTCTTTTGGTTGGTGAGATGTTCCATGGTTCTTCTTCAGGTATGGTCTCCTTCCGGCAACAAGTTAATAAGGAGTGTCCCTGGTGATCTTTATCAGATGGTCTGTAACAGGATAGTCTCAATATTTAGTTACTGAATAATTGGATATACGAATCAGGAATCGTGGATTTTGTAACTACCTCTATGTTGAGTGGGCGATTGTGAGCAATAGAGCAGATGCTTGAAAATGTGGGATCTGTGTCAAAGCTGACTGGCATGGATAATTCCTAATTGCAGGACCTTAGACAAGCCCTCTGAGACCTCAGAACTGTTAGTTTTCTTCTTCATAAAATGTGGGCAGTAGTGCCAGTTTATTAAGGATGTTGATAGGACTAAATAAGATAAAGAGACTGTGATGGTTAATAATCTGTCTCAATTTGACTAGGCTACGGCATCTAGTGATTTTGTAAAAATCCAGTCTAGATGTTGCTGTAAAGGTATTTTTCAGATATGTAGACTTTAAACAAAGCAGATTACCATAATGTAGGTAGGCCTCATCCAATCAGGTGAAGGCCTTAAGAGCAGAGACTGAGGTTTCCTGAAGAAAGAGCAATTCTTTCTCAATACTGTAACATAGAAACCCTGCCTGAGTTTCCAACCTGAAGATTTCAGGCTCAAGAGTGCAACATTAACTCTTACCTGAATTTTTAGCATGCCAGCCTGCTCTACAGATTTCAGATTTACCAATACTTTAGGTGCCGATTCCTTAAACACTTCTCTCTGTATTTCTCTATCTAACATGCATGTACACATGGCTTACATATACATATACATATATAATATACACACATATTATATATAATATATAATATACACACATATTATATATAATATATAATATATATAATTATATATTATATATTAGGTTTTCCTAATTTTGTTAACCAACAAATTTCCTATATATATATATAGAGAGAGAGAGAACGAGAGAGAGAGAGATTCTATACACACACATTTCTCTGAAGAACCCTGACTACACAGGATATAAACCACTTGGCACACATCTTCCTGGCTCACAGGCATCCATTTTATGAGAAACTGTTATTATTAAGCTTCCTGAATCTAAGAGTCCTCATTTATACAATAAGGGGTTGAGCCAGTAATCTCTGGGATATGATCCAACTCTAACATTCTAATACTCAAAAAACTTAATGTATTAGAGTCCTACATCATAAAAGTTAACCTTACCTGTAGGAAAAACAAATTAAAGTTCCTAAACAAATTTCTGACATAATTGCAGTATTATTTATGCATTACTACTGTTTTTAAGTTTCATAGTGTCATTAAAAGTATGTTCAATATGTTCTTGTTATCGTGTTGAATATAAAAACAAACTTTGTAATGTCCCCCAAATTTCCACATCAGAGAGAACTGTGTTCTTATGCTTGTTATATCATAGGCTGGGAATTGTTGTCACAGTGGGAAAATTCAGGTAAAGAAGAGGCTGGGAAAGAAGTCTCATTTTCTGGGAATCTTAGTGCTGTGTGCCAGTAGACTTCACAGAGGAAAAGTGTAATGAGAGGTGGGAATTATTAAGGTAAAAGTGTGGTTTTGATTTCTGAGTTTGTTTTATTTATTTTATTTATTCTTTCCTTTAAAGGAAAACCAACAGAACCTTTGCTTTTAAAAATAATGCAAGTTTTCATTTTTGAGACATCTTATTTATATCAGCACATTCCTCTCCCCAACGATTTATTCTCTTATGTTCTCCTTTTCCTGTTTTATTAATAGAATTTGTTACCTCCTGACATATTTGTGATTTTGCTTTTTTTTTGTTATTCCCACTAGAAGATAAGAGCCATAAGGGTGGACATTTTGTCTGCTATATTTAGTACTGTATCCTGAGAGTTTATAACTATATACAGTAGACACTCAATAAATATTTGTTGAATATGTAAATATAGCTGGAAACAAATTTCCTGTTCTCTGCCACTCTGACAATAATTATTGTTATTCACTGAAAGTAATCTTCATGGTTGCATTATTTGTTCTTTTACTTTACAAGGCAGAGGTCTTGGGGGAAAATATGGCATATCTTGGTTCATCTTCCCTTAAACGACACTTAACATCCCAGTTGCAAATCTTTAGGGTGGTGAATAGCTTTATTTCCAGGTTAATACTATAGTTATGATAAAGTTGCTCCTGTTGAATTTTCTTGTGATAAGCTGTAACAATTTTAGTAATCACAACCTGAAGTGATTGGACAGTCATGGGATTTGGAATTAGATGACCCAGGCTTTGGTCACATCCTCAGTAAACCTTCAACATGTATCTTTTTGTCTGTATTTTCAAGTGCGCTTCATAGAGTTGGTTTTAAATGAGATAGGTTTATTTAAAAAACTCAGTAAATGTTAAACTCATACAAATGTTCTTTACTGTATACAAGAACACAAATATTGCAAAAGGAAAGGGAAAGTTTAATTTTCTGAACATCTATTACATGCTTACATGTTATTTAACTTAGCCCTAGGGTTAAGGGCTAAGGGCTTGTAAGCCCTGGCATCAGTCTTACAAGGTTTGCGTTATTATCCTCATTTTAAAGATATGGGAACTTAAGCTCAGAGACGTTACTTAAGTGTTCCAAGGTTAGGTGGCTCAGTTGAGATTTTGTTGAAGGTTTGAAGACTTCTGGGCTAGTGTTCTTTTCATTATATCATAGTGGCAAACAAAGGGAGCGTCATGGCTGGTTTTAAGGCACATCTGTGTGAATTAGAGAAAGGTGCCTTTTCTGGGTGGCTGCAGTGCTCCAAGCATAAGGCTTGGTCAGCATCGGAAGCTTCCCAGGGAAGAAAAAGATTTGCCCCTCTGTGGGTGGATATGGCAACACACTACAGGAAGAGATTTGGCAAGCCGAACATGAACTACTTTGAGCCCTACTTTCCTATCAGCCGCAGAACTGTAAGTGCAGCTCTGTACAAGGAAACGATTCCTCCGACAACCTCAGATAACTCAGTAAAAGCTTACACAAAGTTATTGTCACATTCATGAACATCACATTGTGGGAAAGGACGATGTGGCCGAACTCAAAGCTGCATGTACCATGTTTCAGAGGAGAGTAATTGGAATTGTTCCTCTATTCATTATTTAGGTAGAAACTTCTGAAAAGGCAGCAGGAAGAAGTGATGTGCGGGAAGAAGAGCTGTCATTTCTGGAATCTGTGACCTCAGTGATGAGAAGCAATTTGGTTATTCCTCCCTGATCACAGATCTTCAAATCATCGTAGCCTTCAGACCAATTAAGACTGTGTAGAATTCCCTAGGCCTTACTGGAATGTTTGGGAACTTGTCTCATCGCAAAACATGACCCTGTAAAAGTGCCCCAATTTATCTGTAGCAAGTGCTGCAATGGGTGGGCGTGTTAGGAAGACAAAAGAAAAACCCCATATATATATATATATAGCTTTGCGCTGACGTGTTGCTTTGTGTGTATGAATATATATATATATGAATATATATATGTATTTGTTTTAGGGGTGTGTGTGTGTGTGTGTGTGTGTATATATATTTGTTTTAGGCATTGGCTGAGTAATTCAAAAGAGGGATTCAAGACTGAAAAGTACCCTAACAGATAAACTGGGAGATTTCTAATGCCTGGAGGTAAGTAACCACCAAGAAACATGCTCCTTAGCATGCAGGATGCAGTTTTTTTTTTTTTTTTTTTTTTTTTTTTTTTTTTTTTTAAATTCCACCTGGCTCCAGGCTGCAAGCCATAGTTACTGAAGGACACTTTTCTCCCCTTGACTTCCCAGTGGTGGAGAATGGGTCACTGGGTGGGGTATGCGTATTATCTTCCACATTCTATTTTCACATGTCTACCTATGAGGACCTTTATTCTATAGGAGCGGTTCTAGCAACAAGACACTGTTAATAATTGAGAATTGGTGCTATTAGTGTCCAGACCATTCTTCCTTTTTTGTTTTTGACAGGGCCTCCGTATGTTGCCCAGGCTGGTCTCAAACTCCTGGGCTCAAGGGATCCTCTTGCTTCAGCCTCCCAAAGTGTTAGGATTACAGGCATGAGCCACCACGCCTGGCCCCAGCCCATTCCATTCTTATAAAATGTAAAGACATTTTATAATTCCCAATCTAGAATACTTGCTTTCCCAGCTTTTCTAAGAATATTTGTTACCATCATTCCTTCACTGAACTCCTCTAAAACAACTACAAAAGATTTCATGTTTTTTATGATTATGATTAATGACAGATTTGTTAACAAAAATAGAGGATTTGGAGAGTGCTGGTTTGTGGGGCGAGTATTTCTTTTAACAATGATTTTTAAACTTTTAAGTTGTTACAGAAGAATATTTAAAATGTGTATGAGGTATAAAAAATAATGACAGGGCCGGGTGCGGTGGCTCATGCCTATAATCCTAGCACTTTGGAAGGCCAAGGCGGATGGATCACGAGGTCAGGAGATCAAGACCATCCTGGTGAACACGGTGAAACTCCATCTCTACTAAAAGACTACAAAAAAAAAAAAAAAATTAGCTGGGACTACAGGTGGGCACCTGTAGTCCCAGCTACTCGGGAGCCTGAGGCAGGAGAAGGGCATGAACCTAGGGGGCAGAGCTTGCAGTGAGCTGAGATCATGCCACTGCACTCCAGCCTGGGCGACAGAGCGAGACTCCGAGACTCCGTCTCAAAAAGAAAAAAAAATAAAAAACAAAAAATATGTAAATAAAAAAAAGAGAAAGAATGAACGACTCTATACCAATTACATAGTTTAAGGAAAGGCATGTTACCATTATTTCTGAGGCTTCCTGAATGCCTCCCTCCATTTATCCCATTCCTTCTTTTTCTCTTATTTTTATTTTATTGTATTTAATTGACACATAAAAGTTGTATGTATTTATTGTGTACAACATGATGTTTTGAAATGTGTATACATTGTTCAATGGCTCATTCAAGCTACTTAGCAAATATATTACCTCACATACTTACCTTTTTTATGATGAGAACACTTAAAATCTACTCTCAGCAATTTTCTTAATACAGTGATATGAACTATAGTCACCATGTTGTAAGAGAGATCTCTTGAACTTATTCTACCTATCTAATTGAAATTTTGTATCCTTTGACCAGTATCTCCCTAACTCCTTCCACCCTGGTAACCACTATTCTACTCTGTACTTCCATGCTTTCAACTTTTTTAGACTCCACATATAAGTGAGCTCATGTGGTATTTGTCTTTCTACTCCTGTTTTATTTCATTTAACCTAATGTCCTCCAGGTTCATCTAACTGCATGTAAGAATTATTCTTTAGTAGTTTGATTTTATTATTATTTTGCAGAGCAGCAAGTTAATCTTTTTCTGTAATTAATTTTTACTGTGCAAGCTATGCCACAATTTATTTATCCATATGAATTGGTGGCCATTTAGGTTGTTTTCAGTGGTTTGCTATTTTAAACAGCGCCGCAATGAACATACTTGTTCACAGCCCTAGAGATCATGTCCTGGAGTTTCTCTGGGTTACAGACCCAGAAGTGCACAGAGTTTGTGCATACTTCATCTAGATTATACCTAATTAGTTGCTAGGGTGATATTTACTAACTGACATTCCATATGTTATTTATACATCGTGTTCAGACTTTTGTCAACCCTTGATCTGTCTGACTTTTTTCAATCTTTCCCAATCTTAAGAATCTTGTACATTCTCATACATTGTGAAATATTATTTTAGTTATTTTTCCATCTTAATTCTGTATTTTTATAATAAATATTCCTGTCCATTTTATTATTATTTTTTTGAGATGGAGTCTCACTCTGTTGCTCAGGCTAGAGTGCAGTGGCGTGGTCTCAGCTCACTGCAACCTCTGCCTCCCAGATTCAAGTGATTCTCCTGTCTCAGTCCTGTCCATATTTTATATGCAGTACATATTTTTATTTTTTATCTATTTTTAAAGAGAAAACTACTCAAAGTAAATTTGCACTGGAACAATGTAAATGATTCCTTTACAACAAAAAAGAGGTTGGAGAAGAAACTTGAAAATTTTAGAAAATTGATACATAAAATTTGTGTATTTTTGGGTAACGTATGATATTTGGGTACATGCATACAGTGTGTAATGATGAAGTCAGGATATTTAGGATATTCATTACCCCAAACATTTATCATTTCTTTGGGATGGGAGCATCTAAAATCTTCTCTTTTAGCTATGCTGAAATATGCAATAGTTTGTTGTTAATTATTGTCACCCTACTCTGCTGTCTAACACTAGAAATTATTCCCTCTATCTAACTGTATATTTATAACCACTAACCAATCTCTCCTGTGCTCCCTGCACAGTAACCATCTGGTAACCATCATTCTACTCTCTACCTCCATGACATCAACTTTTTTATTTAAGAGCTTCCACCTATGAGTGGTAACATGTGATATTTATCTTTCTGTGCTTGGCTTATTTCACTTAACATAATGTCCTTCAGATGTATCCATGTTGCTGCAAATGACAGAATTTCATTCTTTTTATGGCAAATATTCCATTGTGTATATATACTACATTTTCTTTATCTATTCCTCCATTGATGGACACTTATGTTAATTCTGTATTTTGGCTATTGAGAATGCTATTGTAATAAACATGACAATACAGATATCTCTTTGATATACTGTATATAAAAGTTTTGGGTATACATCCAGCAGTGAGATTAATGAATCATATGGTGGTTCTATTTTTACTTTTCTGAAGAACCTCTACACTGTTTTCCATAGTGGTTATACTAACTTCCATTCCCACCAACAGTATACTGGTCTTCCTCTTTGCATCCCAGCCAGCATTTGTTATGTTTTGGTCTTTTTCATAATATAATAGCCATTTTAACTGGGGTGAGATGATACTGCATTGTGGTTTTGATTTGCATTTCCCTGATGATTAGTAGTGTTTAGCATTTTTTTTCCATATACCTGTTGGTCTTTAAATTCTTTCGTGAAATATCTATTCAGATAATTTGCCTGCTTTTAAATCAAATTATTTGACTTTTCCCTACTGGGTTGTTTGAGTTCTCTATACATTTTAGTTATTAATCACTTGCCAGATGAATAATTTGCAATGTTTTCTGTAGGTTATCTCTTCACTCTGTTGACTATTTCCTATACAAACGGTATAACCCCATTTGTCTGTTTTTCCTTTTGTTGCCTATGCCTTAGAGGTCTTACCAAAAAAAAAAAAAAAAAAAAAAAGTTTGCCTAGACTAATATCTTTAAAATTTTCCCTACTGTATGCCTCTAGTAGTTTCACAGTTTCAAGGCTTAGATTTAAGTCTTTAATCCATTTTGATTTGATTTTTGTACATGGCGAGATAGGGGCCTGGTTTCATTCTTCTGCATATAGATATCCAGTTTTCCCAGCACCATTTATTGAAGAGACTATCTTTCCCACAGTGTATGTTCTTGGCATATTGTAGGAAATGAGTTGACTGTATGTACATGGATTTATTTCTGGGTTCTCTATTTTGTTCCATTGGCGTATGTGTCTGTTTTTATGACAGTGCCATGTTGTTTTGATTAATATAGCTTTATAAGGTATTTTGAAGTCAGGTAGTGTGATGCCTCCAGTTTACCCCCTGGCCTCAGGATTGCCTTGGCAATTTCGTGTCTTCTGTGATTCCATAAGTTTTAGCATTGTTTTCTTCTAGTTATGTGAAGAATGTCATTGGTATTTTTGATAGGAATTGCATTTAATCTGTAGATCTCTTTGTGTTGTATAGAAATTTTAACAATATTAATTCTTCCAATCCATGAGCATGGGCTATATTTCCATTTTTGGTGTCCTCTCCAATTTCTATCATCAGCGTTTTATTATTCATCAGTTTTCATTGTACAGGTTTTTCACTCTTTTGGTTAAAAAAGAAAGTATTCCTAGATTTTTTTTTTGGTAGTGCTGTAAATGGAATTGCTTTGTCGATTTATTTTTCAGATTGTTCAATGTTGATATATACAAATGCGACTGATTTTTGTATGTTAATTTTGTATCTTGCAACTTTACTGAATTCATTTATCAGTTATAACAGCTTTTTAGTGGAGTCCTTAGATTTTTCTAAATATAGAATAATATTGTCAGCAAACAAGAATAATTTGACTCCTTCCTTCCTTCCTTCTCTCTCTCTTTCTTTCTTCCTTCCTTCTCTCTCTCTCCTTCCTTCCTTCCTTCCTTCCTTCCTTCCTTCCTTCCTTCCTTCCTTCCTTCCTTCCTTCCTTTCTTTCTTTTCTTTTCTTTCTTTCTTTCTTTCTTTTCTTCTTTCTTTCTTTCTTTCTTTCTTTCTTTCTTTTCTTTCTTTCTTTCTTTCTTTCTTTCTTTCTTTCTTTTAACCTTTTCTTTATTTCTTCTTTATTTCTTTCTCTTGCCTAATTGCTTGGCTAGACTTCCAGTACTATGTTGAATAACAGTAGTATAAGTGGGCATCCTTGTCTTGTTCCAGATATTAGAGGAAATGTTTCCAATTTTTTTCCATTCAATATGATGTTAGCTGTGTGCCACATATAGTCCTTCATTATTCTGAAGTATATTCCTTGTATACTGAGTTTGTTGAGAGGTTCTTTTTAAAATCATGAAAGGATCTTTAATTTTTCTAAATGCTTCTCAGCATCTTTTGAAATGCTTATATGGTTTTTATTATTGCTTCCATTAATGTAATATATTGCGTTTATTCAATTGTGTATGTTGAACCATCCTTCCATCCCTGGAGTAAAGTCCATTGGATTGTGGTATACTGTCTTTCTGGTGTGCTGTTGGATTTGCTTGCTAGCCTTTTATTGAGAATTTTTGCATCTATGTTTATCAGGGATATTGGCTTGCAGTTTTCTTTTTTGTTGTTGTTGTGTCCTTGTCTGGTTTTGGTATTAGGGTAATTCTGACCTTGTAGAATGAGTTTGGAAGTATTCACTTCTCTTCAATTTTTTGAGTAGCTTGAGTAAAATTTGTATTTGTTGTATCATTTCACGCTAGTTTAATTGATGTTTCCTTGATTATATAAGATTAAAGCATTTAAAATATATTTATTGGGCATTTTCATTTTCTTTTTTGTGATATATTTTACCTAAATTTTAATTTTGCTTCTTTAGGGAATTCTTTCTTTATTCTGAATACTAATCCTTTGTTAGTTATACGTGCTGCAAATGTCTTCTCCAATTTGCAGCTTATTAGCTTTTTTTTTTAAAAAAAAAAAAAAACCTGAAAATGTGTTTTGGGAAAATTGTTGTTCTGAATTTAAAATAGTCAAGCTTCTTAATTTTTCCTTTATTAATGATTTGCATTTTTAGACTCTTGCTTAAACTTTTTTTTTTTCTAACATGACAATCTTAAAAATTCTCCTGCATTTTCTTTCAAAAGTTTGGTCAACTTGCCTTTCGTATTTAAGTATGTTTGGTGTTGATTTTTGAGTGGAGCTCATTACCTCCCTTCTAGTCTACATTGCTCACTATTAAAAAAGACGTTATTCTATATATGTGATTGTGTTTCTGGACTATTCTTTTTCATTGATCAGTTTGTCTAAATGTATGTCAGTCTCATACTGTCTGAATTGTATAGTTAGTTTTGATATCTGGTAGTTCCTTGTCAGGCATTTTTTCTTTGCTTTTCCTTATAAATTTTAGTGTTAGCTTTTCAAGGTCTACCAAAACACAGGCATTTTTTTTATTAGAATTACTTTGGATCTATAGATAAATTCTGGGAGAGTTGACATCATTATAACATTCAGTTTTTAAATCAGTAAAAATAATATACCTCTCTATTTTAGTTCTTCTTTAATGTGTTTTAATAAAGTTTTATAATCTTCTCCAGGAAGATCTTATACTTTCTTCGTTAGAGTTATTAATATTCTTTCAAATACATTTTTTATCTTATTGAAATAGTATCTTTTAAAATACTACATTTGAAAACTTCCTGTAGATGAAATAGATTCAATTTCGTTTTGTACATTGATTCTGATTGCAGCAAACTTGCTATACTCGTTTACCTTTGTGATTTCAATATGAAAATAACAGTTTGTTTTCTTTTTTCAACTCTTATATCTCTATTTACCATAATGCACTGTCTAGAATATTGTATATAATAATGAACAACAATCTTTCTGATCATCACAGTGAAACTTTCACTATTTTGTCCTTCAGGATGATGTGTACTCTCGGTATTTTGTAGACAATCGAATTATGAATCAATGTTGAATTGTATTCACTGCATTTTCTGTATTTATTGAGATAATGATTTATCACCTTTCAACTTTTAAATTTAAAGTGAATTACATTAATTGATGTTCTAATGTTAGAATAATATTAATATTGCTGAGATAAACTGAACTTGGTTGGAATACATTATCTTATTTATACACTGATGGATTTGGCTTACTGATACTTTATTTAGGATTTTTTTTATTTAGGTACATGGATGGCATTTATCTAGAATTTTATTGTCTTCTATGGTTCTTGTCAAATTTTACTGTCCATGTTGTGTCAGCTTCATAAAATGAGTTAGGTAATATGCTTTCTTTTACCTACTGTGAGTTTTTTTAAAGAATAATTAAAATTTCTTGATTGTTTTGTATAAGCTATGGGCAAATTTGTCTGGTGCTGATGTTTTCTTTGTGGTAAGAGCTTAACGTACTGTTTCAATTACTTTTAATGGCTATAGCGTTGCTCAGGTTTTTTGTTCATTTCTTCTTCAATCAGTTTTGGTATGGTATATTTTCTTGGAATTTTTCTGTCTCATCAAAGTTTTTGTATTTATTGACATAAGTTGTTCATATTATTCTTTTAATATATTTTAAATTTGTGTAGCATCTGTAGTTTTTTATTTATGTGTTCATAATGTGGCTTATTTGTACATTATCTCTTCTTTTATCTTGATTAAAAGTTGGTCTATTGTACTAATCTTTTAAGTTAATAGCTTTTCAATTTATTCTTTTTTATCTTATTTATTTCTACTCTTGTCTGTATTATTTCCTACTTTCTACTGTATTTGGTTTGACCTGATTTCTCTCCCTAATTTCTTATGTTGATTTCTTAGGTCATTTGTTAATAAGTTTCTTTCTTTTATAAGTATTTAAATGCATATTTTTCTATCTTAGTATCCTGTAACTGTATCCCAAAAGTTTTGAAACATAGTATTTTTATTGCCATTTGGTATTAATATTATTTGATTGAAGCAATAATTTCTTCTTTGACTCATGAGTTAATAAGAAATACATTTGTTAACTTTCAAAAGTTTAGAGTTTTCTAGTTACATTTTTTTGCTGCTCATTTCTAAGTTAAATAGTGACCAGAGAAAAAGGGAAAAGAAGCAGAGCAAGGTGGCTGAACAGAAGTCTCCACTGATTGTCCCCTCTCCCACCCTTGCAAAGACACCAAGTTAATAACTACACAGAAAACAAAACAAAACAAAACACTTTCATAAGAACCAAAAATCAGGTGAGCACTCATGGTACTTGATTTTAACTTTATATCACTGAGACACTGAAGAGTTAGAAAAAACAGTCTGGAATCACTGATGTCTCATTTTCCCTCCCCCACCCTTCTACCCCTCAGTGTGGTACAGAGAGCTGCAGCTCGGGGAGGGAGAACACAGCAGTTGTGGGGCATTTAACTCAGTGCTGTCCTGGCAGAGCAGAAAGGAAATCCGGACCAAAATCAGCTGATGCCTGCCCATGGAGAGAGCATTTAAACCAACCCTAGCCAGAGGAGAATCACTAATCTTAGTGGTCAGAACTTGAGTGCAACAAACCTTGCAACAGAGGGCTGCAATGCTTTGTGTCTCCAAGTAAATTTGAAAGTCTGTCTAGGCCATAAGGACTACAATTCTTAGGTGGGACCTAGTGTTGAAATAGGCCCAGGGACAGTGTACTGGGAGGGCATGTGACATACTGAGACACCAGCTGAGGCAGCCAAGGGAGTGCTAACATCACCCCTCCCCTAACACCATGCTGCACAGCTCTTGACTCCAAGAGAGACCCCTTCCTTCTGCTTGAGGAGAGGAGAGGGAGAAGTGCAAAGGAATTTATCATGCATCTTGGATACTAGCTCAGCCACAGCACAATAGGGCACTGGACAGAGTTGTGAGGCCCCCTTACAGGGCTTAGCTTACAGATGACATTTCTAGAAGCACCCCGGTCCAGGGGGGAACCTGCTGCCTTGAAGGAAAGAACCTAGTCCTGACACAGCATTCATCACCTGCTAGCTGAAGAGCCCTGGGACCCTGAATAACCAGCAATGATACCCAGGTACTACGTCAAGGGTCTTGGTGAGCCCCTGAAACTTGCTGGCTTCAGGCACCAGCATAGCCACAGTGGGACAGAGCATCAAATAGGCTCTCGGGGTCCTTGATTCCAGGACTTGACTCTTGGATGGCATTTCTGGACCTGCCTTGGGCCAGAGGGGTGCCTACTGTGTCCCAGGCCAAGAAGCATTCACTACAAGCTGACTTAAGAGACCTTAGGCCTTAAGGGAATATTGGCTGGTGTCCTGAAAGTAGTCCTTGTGGCCTGGAGTGGCAGGGCTACTGGATGAGGCTCCTCTGGCTTTTAGAAAGTGTAGGGAAGAGTAAAAAGGACTGTGTCTTGTGGTTTGAGTGCCAGCTCAGCTGTAATACAATAGAACATCAAGTAGACTTCTGAGATTTTGGACTTTAGTCTTTGACTCCAGGACAGCACTTCTGGACTTGCCCAGGGCCTGGGGGACCTCTCCATCTTAAAGGGAAGGACACAGGCCTGGCTGACATTGCAACCTGCTGATTGTGGAGCCCCAGGGTCTTGAGTAACACAGATAATAGCCATGGAGTGGTTATAGCAGGCCGTGGATGAGACCCAGCACTGTGCTTGCTTCAGCTCTGACACAGCACAGTCATAGTGGTGGTAGCCATAGGGGTGCTTGTGTCATTCCATCTCCAGCTTTAGGTGGCTCAGAACAGAGAGAGAAAATATGTTTGTTTGGGAGAAAGTAGAGGAAGAGAATAAGAGTCTCTGTCAAGTAATCTCTATGAGTCTGCAAGAACCACAGTGTTACTAGTCTTGGGCTGCCCCCTAAAGCAGGTACAGCTTATATTGTAACACTCAAGTCCTTTAAAATATCTGGAAAGCCTTCCCAAGAACAGCTCCAAATACGCCCAGACAGTGAAAACTACAACAAATATCTAACTCTTCAATGCCAAGACAATAAGGAATATCTACTAGCATCAACACCATCTAGGAAAACATGATCTCACCAAATGAACTAAATAAGCCACCAGGGACCAGTCCTGGAGAGATGGAGACATGCAGCCTTTCAGATAGAGAATTCAAAATAGCTGCATTGAGGAAATTCAGAGAAACTCAAGATAACTCAGAGAAGGAATTCAGAATTCTATCAGATAAATTTAACAAAGAGATTGAAATAATTTTAAAAAATCAAGAAGAAATTCTGGAACTGAAAAATGCAATTGGCATACCAAAGAATGCATCCAACCCACTTTAAACAAAAAAAGACCAAAAAAAGACAAAGAAGGGCATTACATAATGGTAAATGGTTCAATTCAACAAGAAGAGCTAACTATTCTAAATATATATGCACCAACACAAGAACCCCCCCAGATTCATAAAACAACCTCTTAGAGACCTTTGAACAGAATTAGACTCCCACACAATAATAGTGGGAGACTTTAACACCCCACTGACAATATTAGAGAGATCACTGAGACAGAAAATTAACAAAGATATTCAGGTCTTGAACTCAGCTCTGGATCAAGTGGACCTGATAGATATCTATGAATTCTCCCCGCAAAAACAACAGAATGTATGTTCTTCTCATTGCTACATGGCACCTACACTAAAATTGATCACATAATTTAAAGTAAAACACTCCTCAGCAAATGCAAAAGAACTGAAATAATAACAAACAGTCTCTCAGACCACAGAACAATCAAGTTACAACTCAAGATTAAGAAATTCACTCAAAACCACACAACTACATGGAAATTGAACAACCTGCTCCTGAATGATTCTTGGATAAATAATGAAGTTAATGCAGAAATCAAAAAGTTGTTTGAAACTAATGAGAACAAAGATACAATGTACCAGAATCTCAGAGTCTTTTAATAGCAGAATAGATCAAGGAAAAAAAAGAATTAGAGAGCTTGAAGATGGGCTATTTGAAAATACACAGTCAGAGGAAACAAAACAAAACAAAAGAATAAAAATCAATAAAGCATGACTACAGAATGGAGAAAATAGCTTCAAAAGGGCAAATCTAAGAGTTATTGGCCTTAATGAGGAGGTAGAGAAAGATACAGGAGTAGAAAGTTTATTCAAAGGAATAATAACAGAGAATTTCCCAAACCTAGAGAGAAATATATCAATATTTAAGTACAAGAAGGTTATAGAACACCAGGCAGATTTAACCTAAAGAAGACTACCTCAAGGCATTTAATAATCAAATTGCCAAAGGTCAAGGATAAAAAAAAGTCTTAAAAGCAGCAAGATTAAAGAAATAAATAAAATAAAACAGAGCTCCAATACATCTGGCAGCAGACTTTTCAGTGAGAACCTTATAGACCAGGAGAGAGTGGCATGACATATTAAAAGTTCTGAGGAAAAAATATTTTACTCTAGAATAAAATATCTAGCAAAATTATCCTTCAAACATGAAAGAGAAATAAAGACTTTTCCAGACAAACAAAAGCTGCGGGATTTCATCAATACCAGACCTGTTCTACAAGAAATGCTAAAGGGAGTACTTCAGTCAGAAAGAAAAGGACATCAATGAGCAATAAATAATCACATGAATATGCAAAGCTCACTGGTAATAGCAAGTACACTCTAACCATAGTGTATAAACCATTCTTGTCCTAAGTAGAAAGACTAAACAATGAACTAACCAAAAATAATAACTACAACAACTTTAAAAGTAATACTCAGTACAAAAAGATATCAATAGAAACAACAAAAAGTTAAAAAGTGGGGGGGCAAAACTAAAACATAGAGTTTTATTAGTTCTTTTTACTTGTTTATGCAAATAATGTTAAATTGTTATCAGATTAAAATAATGGGTTATAAGATAGTTTTTGTAAGCCTCCTGGTAGGCTCAAAACATATACAATGGATACACAAAAAATAAAAAGCAAGAAATTAAATTATATCACCAGAGAAAATCACCTTCACAGGCAAAGGCAGGAAGGAAAGAAAGAAGGAAGAAAACACCGCAAAACAACCAGAAAATAAATAACAAAATGGCAAGAGTAATTTCTTACTTATCAACAATAACATTGCATGCAAATGGACTAAACTCTCCATTCAAAAAACATAGACTGGCTGAATGGTTGAGAAAATAAGACCCATTGATCTGTTGCCTACAGACAATAGACTTCACATATAAAGACATATATAGGTTGAAATTAAAGGGAGGGAAAAAGATATTCCATCCCAATGGAAACCAGAAATGAGCAGGAGTTTGTATATTTATATCAGACAAAATAGATTTTAAGACCAAAACTGTAAAAGAGACAAAGAATATCACTATATAATGATAGAGGTGTCAGTTCAGCAAGAGGATGTGACAACTTTAAGTATATATGCACCCAACACTGAAGCACCTACATATAAAAAGCAAATATTATAGTTAAAGAGAGAGGCCTCAATACAATAATAGCTGGAGACTTCAATGCCCAACTTTCAGCATGAGACAAATCTTCTAGACAGATAACCAACAAAGAAACATTAGACTTAATCTGAACTATAGACCAAATGGATCTAATAGATTTTTACAGAACATTTCATCCTAAAGCTGCAGAATACACATTTACCCCAGCACAAGGGCCATTCTCCATGATAGACCATACATTAGGTCATAAAACAAGTCTTAAAATGCTAAGAAAAAGTGAAATAATATCAAGCATCTTCTCTGACCCCAATGTAATAAAACTAGAAATTAATAACAATAGGATTTTTGAAAACTATACGGATACATGGAAATTAGGTTATGTGCTTCTGAATGACCAGTGGGTTAATAAAGAAATTAAGAAGAAAATTGAAAAAATTCTTGAAACAAATGATAACGAAACACAATATATATCAATGCCTGTGTGACACAGTGAAAGTAGTACTAAGAGGGAAATTTATAGTTAAAAGTGCCTACCCTAAAAAGGAGGACAAACTTCAGATGAACAATCTAACAATGCATCTTAAAGAACTAGAAAAGCAAGAGCAAACCAACCCCAAAATTAGTTGAAGAAAGGAAATAATGAAGATCAGAGCAGAAATAAATAAAATTGATGTGAAAAAACAACATAAAAGATCACTTTTTAAAAGTTGTTTTTTTTGAAGTTAAACAGAATTGACAGACTATCAGCAAGACTAAGAAAAAAAGAGAAAAGATCCAAATAAATAAAATCAGAAATGAAAAGGGAGACACTACAACTGATACTGCAAAAATTCAAAGGATCGTATCATTAGTGGCTACTATGCACAACTATATGCTAATACATTGGAAAATCTAGACAAAATGGACAAATTCCTACATACATACAACCTACCAAGAGGGAGCCAGGAAGAAGTATAAAAATGGAACAGACCAATAACAAGTAATTAAATCAAAGCCATAATATAAAGTCTCCCAGAAAATTAAAGACTGGGACCTGATGGCTTTACTGCTGAATTCTACCAAACATTCAAATAACTAATGTCAGTTGTACTCAAACTACTCTGAAGAGTAGAGAAGAAGGGAATACTTCCAAACTGATTCTAGGAGGCCAGTATTACTCTAATGCCAAAGCCAAAGACACATTGAAAAAACAAAACTACAGACCTCTATCTCTCATGAATATTGATGCAAAATTTATCAACTAAATACCAGCAAACTGAATTAAACGATACGTTAGAAAGATCATTCATCATGGCCAAATGGGATTTATCCCTGGGATGCAAAGATGGTACAACATGTGCAAATCAATCTGTGTCACATCATATCAACAGAATGAAAGATAAAAACCATATGACCATTTCAATTGATGCTGAAAATACATTTTATAAAATTCAACATCCCTTCATGATAAAAACACCCAAAAAATTAAGTATAGAAAGAACACACCTCAACATAATAAAAGCCGTATATGACAGACCCACAGCTGGTATCACACTGAATGGGGAAAAACTGAAAGACTCTCATCTAATATCCAGAACATAATAAGGATGCCCACTGTCACTGTTGTCATTCAACACAATACTGGAAGTCCTAACTAGGGCAGTCAGACAATAGAAAGGTATAAAGGCCATCCAAATTGGAAAGGAAGATGTCAAATTGCCCCTGTTTGGTGATGATATATAGTCTTATATTTGGAAAAATCAAAAGACTCCATAAGAAAACCATTAGAACAGATAACACAAATTCAGAAAAATTGCAGGATACAAAATCAACCTGCAGAAACCAGTAGCATTTATATGGGCTAACAGTGAGCAATTTGAAAGAGAAATAAAAATAATAATCCCATTTACAATAGCCACACATAAAACTAAATATCTAGGAATTAACTAAGATGTGAAACATCTCTATAATGAAAACTATAAAATGCTGATGAAATAAATTGAAGAGGACACCACAAAACGGAAAAATAGTCAATGTTCATGGATTGGAAGGATCAATATTGTTGAAATGCCCATTTTACCCAAAGCAATCTACAGATTCAATTCAATTCCTATAAAAATACCAATGACATTCTTCACAGAAATAGAAAAACTATACTAAAATTTATATGAAATCACAAAAGACCCAGAATAACCAAAGTTATTCTAAGCAAAAAGAATAAAGCTGTAGAACTCACACTACCTGACTTCAAATTATACCATAGTGCTTAGTAACCCAAACGACATGATACTGGCATAAAAACAGACACATAGACCAATGGAACAGAATAGAGAACCCAGAACAAATCCACACACCTACATTTTTGACAAAGGTGCCAAAAACATACACTGGGGAAAAGACAGTCTCTTTGATAAATAGTGCTGGAAAAACTGGACATCCATATGCAGAAGAATGAAACTAGACCCCTATTTCTAGCCATATAAAAAATCACATCAAAGTGTATTAAAAACTTAAGTCTAAGACCTCAAACTATGAAACTACTAAAAGAAAACATTGGGGAAAATCTCTAGGACATTGGTCTGGGCAAAAACTTTTTGAGAAATACCCCATAAGCACAGGCAACCAAAGCAAAAATGGACAAATGTGATCACATCAAGTTGAAAAGCTTTTGGACAGCAAAGGAAACAATTAACAAAAAGAAGAGACAACACACAGAATGGAAGAAAAAAATTGCAAACTACCCATCTGACAAGGAATTAATAACCAGAATATATAAGCAGCTCAAACAACTCCACCGGAAAAAAATCTAGTAATCTGATCAAAAAAAGGGGCAAAATATCTGAATAGACATTTCTCAAAAGAAGACATACAAATGGCAAACAGGCCTATGAATAGGTGCTCAATATCACTGATCATCCAAGAAATGCAAATCAAAACTACGAGATATTATCTCACCTCAGTTAAAATGGCTTATATCCAAGAGACAGGCAATAACAAATGCTGGCGAGGATATGAGAAAAGGGAATACTTGTGTACATTTGGTGGGAATATAAATTAGCACAACCACTATGGAGAACAGTTTGGAGGTTTCTCAAAAAACTAAAAATAAAGTTACTATATGATCTAGGAATCCCACTGATGGGTACATACACAAAAGAAAGGAAATCAGTATTTGGTAAAGAGTATCTGCACTCCTACGTTTGTTGAAGCATTTTTTACAATAGCAAAGATTTAGAAGCAACCTAAGTCCATCAACAGATGAATGGATAAAGAAAATGTGGCACATATACACAGTGGAGTCCTATTCGTCACAAAAAAGAGTGAAATGTAGTCATTTTCAACATGAGTAGAACTGGAGATCATCATGTTAAGTGAAATAAGCCACGCACGGAAAGACAAACATTGCATGTTCTCACTTATTTATGGGATCTAAAAATCAAAGCAATTGAACTCATGGACATGGAGAGTAGGAGGATAGTTACCAGAGGCTGGGAAGGGTAGTGGGAGGGTTGTGGGGGAGGTGGAAATGGTTAATGGACATGAAAAAATAATAGAAAGAATGAATATGACCTACTATTTGATAGCACAATAAGGTGACTATAGTCAATAGTAACTTAATTATGTGTTTCAAAATAAGTTAGAGTGCAATTGGATTGTCTGTAACTCAAAGGATTAATACTTGAGGGGATGGATACCCTATTCTCCATGATGTGCTTATTTCACATTACGTGACTGTATCAAAATATCTCCTGTACCCCAGAAATGTAGGCACTCTGTACTCACAAAAATAAAAATAATAAATAATAAATAATAGATAGGGAAAAAAGGTCACCAGAGAATGTGATCTACTTGATTTAACATTTGAAATTTGTTAATAATTACTGACCAGTTATGTGGTTACTTTGGTAAATATGTTTAAATATGTATATGCCTAAAAATGTGTAGTTTGTGCTTTTTGGGTACAGTGTATTTTATATATATCCAGTGATAAAACTTGCTAATTATATTTTTCAAAGCTATTATATCTTTACTCATTTTTGTCTGCTTGACAAAATAGTCCAGATAGTTGCAGTAAGTAAAATTTTTCACTATGATGGCGATTTTGTGTATTTCTTTTTGTAGTCCTGTCAATTTTTGTTTAACGTATGTTAAGGTGGTGTTATTGATGTATACAAAATTAGAATTGTTACATCTACCAGGTCAATTGAAACTTTTATCACTATGCTGTCACAGTTTTAATCTATGGCAATGCTTTCATTCAATGTCTAATTTGAGAGAGAGTAGTATATGTATATCAATTTTCCTTTTTTTAGTTTTACATCTTTTTTTTTTTTTGAGATGGAGTTTGGAGTGCAATAGTGCGATCTCAGCATACCACAGTCTCCACCTTCTAGGTTCAAGTGATTCTACTGCCTCAGCCTCCCAAGTAGCTGGGATTACAGGCATGCGCCATCACGCCCAGCTAATTTTGTATTTTTAATAGAAACAGGGTTTCTCCATGTTGGTCAAGCTGGTCTTAAACTCCTGACCTTGGGTGATCTGCCCGCCACAGCCTCCCAAAGTGTTGGGATCACAGGTGTCACCTACCACACCTGGCTAGTTTTCCATCTTTTTACATTAAATCTTTGTGGGATTGTCTTGGCTATGTGGGCTCGTTTCTGGTTCCATATAAACTTTTTTTTTTTTTTTTTTTTGAGACAGAGTCTTGCTCTGTCCCCCTGGCTGGAGTGCAGTGGCGTGATCTCGGCTCACTGCAAGCTCCGCCTCCCGGGTTCCTGCCATTCTCCTGCCTTAGCCTCCCAAGTAGCTGTGACTATAGGCGCCCGCTGCCACACCCGGCTAATTTTTTGTATTTTTAGTAGAGACGGGGTTTCACTGTGGTCTCGATCTCCTGACCTTGTGATTCGCCCGCCTCGGCCTCCCAAAGTGCTGGGATTACAGGCGTGAGCCACCACGCCCGGCCCATATAAACTTTAAAGTAGTTTTTTCCAATTCTGTGAAGAAAGTCATTAGTAGCTTGATTGGGGTGGCACTGAATCTATAAATTACCTTGGGCAGTATGGCCATTTTCACGATATTGATTCTTCCTATTCATGAGCATGGAATGTTCTTCCATTTGTTTGTGTCGTCTTTTATTTCGTTGGACAGTGGTTTATTGTTCTCCTTGAAGAGGTCCTTCACATCCCTTGTCAGTTGTATTCCTAGGTATTTTATTCCCTTTGTAGCAATTGTGAATGGGAGTTCACTCATGATTTGGCTCTCTGTTTGTCTGTTATTGGTGTATAGGAATGCTTGTGATTTTTGCACATTAATTTTGTATCCTGAGACTTTGCTGAAGTTGCTTATCAGCTTAAGGAGATTTTGGGCTGAGACGATGGGGTTTTCTAAATATACAATCATGTCATCTGCAAACAGGGACAATTTGACTTCCTCTTTTCCTAATTGAATGCCCTTTATTTCTTTCTCTTGTCTGATTGCCCTGGTCAGAACTTCCAATACTATGTTGAAATAGGAGTGGTGACAGAGGGCATCCTTGTCTTGTGCCAGTTTTCAAAGGAGATGGTTTGTCATAAATAGCTCTTATTATTTCGAGATATGTTCCATCAATACCTAGTTTATTGAGAGTTTTTAGCATGCAAGGCTGTTGAATTTTGTCAAAGGCCTTTTCTGCATCTATTGAGATAATCATGTGGTTTTTGTCATTGGTTCTGTTTATGTGATGGATTATGTTTATTGATTTGCATATATTGAACCAGCCTTGCATTCCAGGGATGAAGCCTACTTAATCATGCTGGATAAGCTTTTTGATGTGCTGCTGGATTCAGTTTGCCAGTATTTTATTGAGGATTTTTGCATCAATGTTCATCAGGGATATTGGCCTAAAATTCTCTCTTTTTTTTTTTTGTATCTCTGCCAGGCTTTGGTATCAGGATGATGCTGACCTCATAAAATGAGTTAGGGAGGATTCCCTCTTTTTCTATTGATTGGAATAGTTTCAGAAGGAATGGTACCGGCTCTTCTTTGTACCTCTGGTAGAATTTGGCTGTGAATCCATCTAGTCCTGGACTGTTTTTGGTTGTTAGGCTATTAATTATTGCCTCAATTTCAGAGCCTGCTATTGGTCTATTCAGGGATTCAACGTCTTCCTGGTTTAGTCTTGGGAGGGTGTATGTGTCCAGGAATTTATCAATTTTTTCTAGATTTTCTAGTTTATTTGTGTAGAGGTATTTATAGTATCCTCTGATGGTAGTTTGTATTTCTGTGGGATCGGTTGTGATATCCGCTTTATCATTTTTGATTGTGTCTATTCGATTCTTCTCTCTTTTCTTCTTTGTTAGTCTGGCTAGCGGTCTATCTATTTTGTTGATCTTTTCAAAAAACCAGCTCCTGGATTAATTGATTTTTTTGAAGGGTTTTTTTGTGTCTCTATCTCCTTCAGTTCTGCTCTGATCTTAGTTATTTCTTGCCTTCTGCTAGCTTTTGAATGTGTTTGCTCTTGCCTCTCTATTTCTTTTAATTGTGATGTTAGGGTGTCAATTTTAGATCTTTCCTGCATGCTACCTGACTTCAAGCTATACTACAAGGCTATAGTAACCAAAACAACATGATACTGGCACCAAAACAGATATATAGACCAATGGAACAGAACAGAGGCCTCAGAAATAACATGACACATCTACAACCATCTGATCTTTGACAAACCTGACAAAAACAGGCAATGGGGAAAGGATTCCGTATTTAATAAATGGTGCTGGGAAAACTGGCTGGGCATATGTAGAAAGCTGAAACTGAATCCCTTCCTTACACTTTATACAAAAATTAACTCTAGGTAGATTAAAGACTTAAATGTAAGACCCAAAACCATAAAAACCCTAGAAGAAAACCTAGGTAATACCATTCAGAACATAGGCATGGGCAAACACTTCAGGTCTAAAACCCCAAAAGCAATGACAACAAAAGCCAAAATAGACAAATGGGATCTAATTAAACTAAAGAGTTTCTGCATAGTAAAAGAAACTATCATCAGAGTGAACAGGTAACTGACAGAGTGGGAGAAAATTTTTGCAACCTACCCATCTGACAAAGGACTAATATCCAGAATCTACAAAGAACTCAAATTTACAAGAAAAAACAACCCCATCAAAAAGTGGGCAAAGGATATGAACAGACACTTCTCAAAAGGAGACATGTATGCAGCCAACAGACACTAGAAAAAAATGCTCATTATCACTGGTCATCAGAGAAATACAAATCAAAACCACAATGAGATATCATCTCATGCCAGTTAGAATGGCAATCATTAAAAAGTCAGGAAACAACAGATGCTGGAGAGGATGTGGAGAAATAGGAATGCTTTTACACTGTTGGTGAGAGTGTAAATTAGTTCAACCACTGTGGAAGACAATGTGGCAATTCCTAAAGAATCTAGAACTAGAAATACCCACCAAGTGATCCCATTACTGGGTATATACCCAAAGGATTATAATTAATGCTATTATAAAGACACATGCACACACATATGTTTATTGCAGCACGATTCACAATAGCAAAGACTTGGAAACAACCCAAATATCCATCAATGATAGACTGGATTATGTGGCACATATACACCATGGAATACTATGCAGCCATAAAAAAGGATGAGTTAATTTCCTTTGCAGGGACATGGATGAAGCTGGAAACCATCATTCTCAGCAAACTATCACAAGGACAGAAAACCAAACATCACATGTTCTCACCCATAAGTGGAAGCTGAACAATGAGAACACATGGACACAGGGCAGGGAATATCACACACCTGGGCCTTGGGGAGGGATAACATTAGAAGAAATACCTAATGTAAATGACGAGTTGATGGGTGCAGCAAACCAACATAGCACATGTATACCTGTGTAACAAACCTGCACGTTGTGCACATGTACCCTAGAACTTAAAGTATAATAATAATAATAATAATAAAATCTTTGTGGGACATTTACTTCAGTTATGTGCCTCATCAGCAGCATACAGCCAGCTTAAACAATCTGTTTCACAAATTTGCTAACTAGAACATTGATGCTTTTAAATATTTTTTCTAGCAATTTATTTTGTGACTACTGTTTGTGTTACCTTATGTTTCATTGTTCACATTAACTTTATGTTTCATTTCTCACTGTTGATTTATTCAGGACTGATTTTTTTTCCATTCCTTTTTATGTTCTCTATTGGTATAGAAGTTTTTCACTGTGTTTCTTTTCGTTCAGTGGCTTCTTTCTAAAAATTACTATGCATCGTTCAAAGGCCAAAGTCACTCAATATTTTTACATTTCTCCCAAATAATATAAGAACCAGTCCACATGTTAATGTCCATCACCTGCCTCCCTAATCACCTCCTTTGACTTCACTTTTACTGCTATGTATATTAGTGCTATTTTTTCTTTAACGACATAAGACATTGTTATTTTTGTTGTATGTAGTCCATGTCTGTTTAGATTCATCCATGTATTTATTATTGTCTTTGTTCGTATCACTTCACTTCTGCCTTAAGTACTGCTTTCAGATTAGTAATCAGCCTCTATTGTTTGCCTGATTGTAAGATAATTTCATTGTCTTTGGTGTCTTAGTTAAATCAGAATGACTTTAGGTATGAATTTCTTTTTATTTATTCTACTTAGGATTTGTTGGGCTTCCTGACTCTGTGGGTTAATGATTTCATCCATTCTTGAAAATCATCTTCTTTCTTTTTTCCTCCATTTTTTTTTTTTTTAAGCACATTCACTTTTCTTTCCCTTTGGAACTTGAAATAGACATATATTAACTTTCTCATTATATCCTCAGTATCTCTTCTTTCAAGTTTCTACATTTCTTTCTTTCTCTTCTCTATTCTGATTTTTTTTCTTTTTTTTTTTTTTTACTTAGCTCTATCTTCCAGCTTATTCTTTCTTTAGCCATGTCTGTTATCCATTATTGTATAACCAATTTCTCCAAAACTTGGTAGGATAAAATAGCAATTTCTGAGAGTCAGGAGTTCAGGAGCTACTTAGCTGTGTGGTTTGGGCTCTGGTTTCTCATGAGGCTGCAGTAAAACTGTAAGCCAGTGATGCAGTCATCTGATGATGCTGAAAGATTCACTTCCATACTCACTCATGTGACTATTGGCAGGAGGCTTCAGTGTCTCACCATGTGACATTTTGGCTTCTACCAGGGTGAGTGATGACCTGAAGAGAAAGAAAGTGAGAGAGAGAGAGAGAAAGAAGGAGGGGAAAGGAGAAGAAGTGGGGGGAGACTGAGAGAAAGAGGGAGCAGAGAGAGAGAGAGAGAGAGAGAGAGAAAGAGAGAGAGAGAAAGAGAGAGAGAGAAATACCCCAAACATAAGTCACAGAGAGAGACTACCCCAAACAGAAGTCACAAGTATCTATTAAAACCTAATCACAGAAGTACACACCATCACTTGTGCTGTAATTTGTTGGACACACAGACCAACTGTTGTACATTGTAAGAGTGGACCATACAACATTGTGAGTATCAGTAGGTAGGGATTAACTAGGAGTCATCTTGGAGGCTGACTACCAAAGCAATGAAACCTATCCATTTAATTTTTAATGGAAATGATTATATTTTTTATTTTTGGAGTTCTGTTTTCCCCTCAGTCTGCTTCATTGTGCTTTGCTCATATTTTTAATCTCTCCTTTTTAAAATATGTCAAATACATTTATTTTATATTCTGTGTCTAATAACTGAAGATTTTGCTGGTGTGAATTTGCTGCCTGTTGTTTCTTCTGGTTGTTGCTTGAAGTGTCTTGATCTCATTCATGTTTGTTTATTTTTTTAATGTGACTTTATTTTTCTTAGAACTTCATGTATAGGTATTCTTCAAGAACAAATTGGGGTGTTCTTCCAAAGAGAATTTGCATTTGGTTCTGTTGGGTGCCAGAAAGCCCAGAACCAGTATAAACTAAATTCCTGGCTTGTAATTTTTAAATATCACCCAGGTAACATAAATTTAGGCTGAAAAACTACATGAATATTAGCATATGTTTATAAATCATTAGGAGAATTTCCTTCTTTCAGTCACTATAATATCTGAGATCAACAATTATTCTTGCACTGTCTTGAACTAGGTTTATTTGTAGCTTTACCCTTACACTAAGGTCGAATGCTTTTGTGGTTGCAAATTCATGCAGAGGAGTCTCCTGTTAGACTGCCAACCACGGACAGGGTATGGCCTTGTCTGTCCTCTGTATCTTTTAGTAATGTGAAACTGAAGTTCAACTTTACCTGTAGCAAATGTGCTCAGTGTTCTACTTCCCTGCCGGGGTTTCTACTTTATCTAGGTTTTGACTTGTGAGTATAATTTGCTAGCTCATCAATGCATTGAAAAACAAAAACAAAAACAAAAACAAAATATTGTTAAAAACATTTTATCCAGCATTTCTAATTATTTTCAGTTGGAAGGGTTGGTCAAGGAACCTCATCCCCAGTGTTGCTAGAAATGGGTTTTCTCCTTCCCATCACTTCCCAGTTTTGTTGAGGTTTATTAAAGTATATAGCCCAGAATTGAAATATAGTGACAGAATGCATGTTATCTTTTGACTGTTTTTGGAAGATTGTATTCCAGAACAGTATGCAAAGAGTATTCTCTTGCTTGTGGGTTTTCTCAGTAGATATTAAAAAAGGATGTCAACTTTTCTGGAATTCAATGATTTCTATAGCACAATCTGCTAGACTTGGAGAAATTTAACTTTCTTTATTTTAGTAAGTTCTGAAGTTTTGAAATTTTTAGTATAGACAACAATCTGAATAGGAATCTAAATTATTGATTTTTCCAAATACAGAAGGATGGGCTAATGATGACAGAGAACCTTTTAAACCTATGATTTCTTGCTTATTCATGATATTATACTTTCTCTTTCTTGGTTCCATCTTTCACGTTAAATACCCAATTTTAAATTCCACTGTCTAATTGATTTAATGATTAAGAAAATGTTCCTGATATTCAGCCTAAATTTTTCTTCCTAATTTATTCCCATTACTCTTGGTTAAATCTTGAATAACTAGGATTGATGAGGCACTGAGAGCTAATTAATTGATTGCTAAAGCACTGTGGTATTACCCAACTCCACAGTGAATTCTCTTAGTTTTAGGAAACCTTTTAACAGTAAACTGCATTGTAAGACTGTTTTTTCTTATTTCTAGGTGTTTTTCACAGGCCAGTTATGTTTAATATTTTCCCCAAAGATGCCACATGCAGGCATAAACTAATAAAAGGCTCAATTTTTACTTAGACATGTTCACTTTGTCTTTTGTTTATTATATTTGTGGAAAAGGCTTTCAAAAGTAAGTGACCCTGAGGGAACTGGTTAAAACTTATGGATACCGTTGAACATCAGTTGACTCTCACTGAGCATGCTTCTGACTTCTGGGTCCAAAGCTTCCTCAGTTGCTTTTTACTCTGAACTCTCCTTACACCTTGCATTGCACCACTGAGTACAACCCTGTATGGTTTCATTTGGTGAGTTTTGTAGCCCAAATGTGACTAAAGCTCCTTGAGTGAGAACTTTTGTGGTATCTTCCATTTTCCAAATACTGTGCTAAAGACTGAAATAATAAGCTTTTCGTTAAGAACAAAGTGTTCCCTGAATATCCAGAATAGAGATATTAAATTTGATTATGAAATCAGGGAAGGTTCCTCAAAGAGAGTGGGGTTTGACTTGAATCTAGATGGTTGAGTAAGATTTAGGCAAATGGAGAAATGAAGACAGGCTTCTTAACAGAAGGTACTGATGTGCAAATTCACCAAGGTAGGGCTGGTTGGGAAATTACTGGTGGTAGGATATAGGGTGGGTGAGTGAAGCTGGCAGGGTCATGTCACAGAAGACTTGGTATGCTGTAGTTGGTACTTAGATTTGGTCTTGAATGAGATGGGGAGTTTATAATGGGTGGCTTCAATGTTTTTGTAGTTGAAGATGTGAATGAGATTTTACATAATGAGATTTGAAACTCTTTTATAAAAGGAGTCATTTGAGTGGAAGAAAAATGATTGGGTATTTTATTTACCACATACTGGTTTGCAAGTTGCTGCAAATTCCACAGAAAAAAACACTGCCTTATATCCCCCTATTCAGATGGTTTTTAAGGTCTGATTAATGAGAGATACTCTTGTGGGAACTTTTATTTTCTCCCTGGTTAAAAATGCAGCATGATTTACAAAAAACATGACAAAACAAAATAATGTGGATTTGACAGTTTTCATATGTTCAATTCTTAGCTGCTTAGCTGACCTGGAAGGGCTGCTGTTAGGCATTGCTTTTCACATCCATATGTCAGGTGAGATATATCACCTGCTATAAGAAAAAGGACAGAACAAATAGGGTAAGGTTTAGTTATGAAATTTAAATATTAATTGTTACTAGTAGGACAAAATGGAATGTATTTTTATCAATTTATCAATTTCTTTTTTTGTTTTCTTTATTAACCTTTAGTAGAATGCCTTTAAAAATGTTGTATGGAACTGAGTGTCTTTTTAGTAACCTTCTAGAATTTTAAGCACTCTATCTTCATTTTGATGAGATCCGGGAGATGTTGCCTTGTAAGTGCCTTATCTTGGTACTGCATTAAAACATGACTGTGGCATTTATAAAATTACCTCAGAGCAGTGCCCACAGGATTCTTGGAGTTTTCACCTTTCCCTGCTAATGAGCAGCATGTGGGAAGCGAGCAGGGCCAAGGTTATTCAGTGATGTTTTGTGCATAGTTTTTGTTGGCCAAGGTGGGATTTAACTTAATACACTCAGAATGTATTGGTTGGTAACCATATTAACAAAAAAATATTCTTTCCCTTCTTGGAGCTCTCTTGGAATCCCTGCGAGTTCTTTTATGTACTGGTAATTTACTTTTAGATTAGAGGGTCACAAATGTTCCACACCTTCTTTCATTTTATCTCTTCCCGACTGCTTATTCCAGTATATTGGGGAGGAGGGAAAAATGTATTCAAGGAGAGAGAAGGTAGAAGATGAGAGATAGGGAAGATAGAAGATGGGAGACAGGAGAGTGGAGATGGGGAGAGTAATAGAGAAGAGAAAGAGTGGGAAATAAAAAATGAAAGGGAAGAGAAAAAGGAAAATGAGAAAAGTGATTTTCTTTCCTATCAGTATTTCTTTTTTTTTATTTTTTATTTTTTTATTTTTTATTTTTTATTTTTTTTATTATTATTATACTTTAAGTTCTAGGGTACATGTGCATAACGTGCAGGTTCAGTTAGGAAAAGAAGAAGTCAAATTGTCCCTGTTTGCAGATGACATGATTGTATATTTAGAAAACCCCATTGTCTCAGCCCAAAATCTCCTTAAGCTGATAAGCAACTTCAGCAAAGTCTCAGGATACAAAATTAATGTGCAAAAATCACAAGCATTCTTATACACCAGTAACAGACAAACAGAGAGCCAAATCATGAATGAACTTCCATTCACAATTGCTTCAAAGAGAATAAAATACCTAGGAATCCAACTTACAAGGGATGTAAAGGACCTCTTCAAGGAGAACTACAAACCACTGCTCAGTGAAATAAAAGAGGACACAAACAAATGGAAGAACATACCATGCTCATGGATAGGAAGAATCAATATTGTGAAAATGGCCATACTGCCCGAGGTTATTTATAGATTCAATGCCATCCCCATCAAGCTACCAATGAGTTTCTTCACAGAATTGGAAAGAACTGTTTTAAAGTTCATATGGAACCAAAAAAGAGCCTGCATCTCCAAGACAATCCTAAGTCAAAAGAACAAAGCTGGAGGCATCACGCTACCTGACTTCAAACTATACTACAAGGCTACAGTAACCAAAACAGCATGGTACTGGTACCAAAACAGAGATATAGACCAATGGAACAGAACAGAGTCCTCAGAAATAATACCACACATCTACAGCCATCTGATCTTTGACAAACCTGAGAGAAACAAGAAATGGGGAAAGGATTCCCTATTTAATAAATGGTGCTGGGAAAATTGGCTAGCCATAAGTAGAAAGCTGAAACTGGATCCTTTCCTTACTCCTTATACGAAAATTAATTCAAGATGGATTAGAGACTTAAATGTTAGACCTAATACCATAAAAACCCTAGAGGAAAACCTAGGTAGTACCATTCAGGACATAGGCATGGGCAAAGACTTCATGTCTAAAACACCAAAAGCAACAGCAGCAAAAGCCAAAATTGACAAATGGGATCTAATTAAACTAAAAAGCTTCTGCACAGCAAAAGAAACCACCATCAGAGTGAACAGGCAACCTACAGAATGGGAGAAAATTTTTGCAAACGACTCATCTGACAAAGGGCTAATATCCAGATCCTACAAAGAACTCAAACAAATTTACAAGAAAAAAACAAACAACCCCATCAAAAAGTGGGCAAAGGATATGAACAGACATTTCTCAAAAGAAGACATTCATACAGCCAACAGACACATGAAAAAATGCTCATCATCACTGGCCATCAGAGAAATGCAAATCAAAACCACAATGAGATACCATCTCACACCAGTATTTCAATTTATAGACACATATGCATGGATCAGCGTCTTGGGAATACAGAGGAATAAAGGTTGACTTACTGGTTACCACGCAAGAAAATTCAGACTAACTCATGATCTCTGAAACAGTTTGAGACAGCAGCTGTAAAGAAAAGTAATAGGGCTAAAATACATTGGACACGTGGTTGTAACTTTCATTTGTGTGAAGGTAAAATGCATTCATAATTTATGTCCTTTTTGATTAACATCTTGAGATGTATATGTGTACATGCATAGATCTATTTTATTTACAACTTTGTTTTAGTAACCATCTGGCATCTAAACCACTTTTTGAAATATTGCATAAGGTCAAAGAAACAATTCTAAAGTTGGTAATAATAGAAATTAAAAGGTAAAGGAAATGGAGGAAGGCAGTTTACCACAGAGATATTAAATTTTATTATAACGTTTCAACCTGAAGTTCAACATAAAAGATAAATCTTTCCTGGCAGCATAGGCTAAGGAATATATCATATCAACTTGGAAGTTATTAACTGATTTTTTTTGAGACAGATATCACCTCAGTAACTGCTCCAAATGCATTTACTTTATTTTAAAGGTTGTTCTTTTCATTATTAATGCCATACTGAATCACAGAGCTGTTTATGATGAAATGTGCTACTCTAAAAATCCTGTAAATGCATCTGCAATGGCTGCTGATATGTTTCAACTCATCCTAAAATATACTGTAAATTTTTGGAAGATGTTTTTATCTTACTGTATATTCTCTGCAGACTGTTAGAATCCAATTTATTAACTCTCTGGAAGGTGAAAGCTATGCTTGAATAAAGTGACATGAGTATTTGTCAGGATTGGCTCAAATTATGTGTTTTATGAGATAACAGCACAATTCTAGACTTTGAATGTCTTACATCAATAACAATTCTGGTGGGGGTAGTGTAGACAGGTTTAATGAGCTTCAGAAGGGATTTTTTTGCTCATTAAAATCAGAAAATATATCTTCTACCACATTTGCAGTGTCTCCACAGAAATTGGAAAATTTTACTTAAAGGGAAAAAAAGCTTTAATCAATCTCATAAATGGTTTTAAAACTTATCCAGGTGTAAATATGCAGGGAGAAGTAGTGTAGGAAACCTCAGCTGGGATTCTGAAGACCTGAATTTAAGTGCCATATTTTTTTGTTTTGTGTTTTCTTTTACTGGCTGGATACCTTAAGGCTGGCTAGTCAATTAACCTCTCTGAGAATCAGTTGCCTCAAGTGTCAAACAAGGAAGAGAAATATGTTGACTTTGCCTCGGGATTTTGGTTTAGATTGTCATCTTTCTAGACAAGAGGAGTTTTTCATGGCTCTCAGAGCAATGAGAGAGTGGATAGATGGTCATTTACTGAGACAAGAGTGCTCATGTGATGCCCAGGTTATTTAAGCAAAACAGAGAAGTAGGTAGGTTTTTTTAGATTCCAGATTTAGATTCTGGGGCCATGACATGCAAGAGGACTGATTTTAGCACTCTTCTAGAGATTATCGAGATCAGGCCCATACTTCTTACTTTGCAGACAAGGAAGCTGAGTCCTGGAAAGATTAAGGGGTTTGGAAATCTCACACACCAAGTAAGTGTTGACAATGCTTGAAATCCAGACTTCTTATCCCCTTTACTGGCTATGATTTGGCAACACAGTTTCCCTTTTCTGCTGCCTTTCAAAACTTGCTCTCCGGAAAGGACATCATATTATATTAGGGGCAAATATAAATGACTGATGAGTCTTCAATTATTTTTCTCTGGGACCTAATAATGAAATTTTATTACTGACAGCAATAAACTGAGAGAGGTCTGATATTTGGAGGGCATATGCGGACTTCTTTTTCAATCTCTCAAATTGGCTTCCATGTTCTTTTACTCTCCTTGTCAGTACTTTTCCCCTCTTTTGACTTTTCAAGTGAAAAAAGGCCTGATCGCTTTTCCAGTATTAACTGAAAACTTTGCATGCATTCATCTTCATGTTTTCAGGGGAAGAGGGTCAATTTTTCATTGATTTAACCAACTTTCATTGAGGATCTATGATCTCTAAGTATTATCTGGGTTCTGAAGCTAGAGCAATGAGTAAGACTTCAGTTCTGACCTGATAGGTTTGTATTCCAGTGATAGATACCAACTCTCTCTCTTGGGCTAGCAGAAGAATCAGCTATGAAGCCCATGTTCAGAAGTTCCTGGGTGGGCCTTTGTCATCTTGTTTTACCCACACACTCTTTTCAAAGATAGAAATTGCTTTATAAGGAATAAAATATTGTCTGTAAAATGCACATAGTTATAAAACACTTTCTTGTTGTCTTTTTTTCTTGATGCACATTCTAGGTCTCAGAAGATTTTCCTGAAAGAAAAGATTTAATGTCAATTCATTCTTCCTAAATTCTTGGCCATTTATGTTGGACTCAAACAGGAACACTAAAGTGGGCCTGTTAGGAAACTCAAGATTCAAAGGGATATATAAATATTCCCTATGCAAAGGAAGTCACAAAGCAGACTATATCTAGAATATTTTCAAAACCTGCAGCCCACAATCTTTGTTACTGCAATATTTTGGTTCTGCTTCAAACAATTTCTTCCACCTTGTATAATTATGGCACTGGATAAATGTTCAACACTCAAACAGTTACTGCTTTTCAGCTCCAGCATGGCTGTGTTTCAAAACTGAGGGAAGCATGTGCCTCCTAGATGAAAGGTGTAGTATAAATGCAACTCATTACCATTTTAGGCAGAATTCCCAGGCTGGCATTTAGCAATTAAAAAAGCAAAGCTAAACAAGCCCAGGAGATCAACAATCCATTTTTTTTCAACCCAAGATGCTCAGTTATTATGGACAAATCACTAGAAGACTCTATTGTCCTTTGCTGACTCTCTTTGGAGCCTCTAAGGCAGCACAGGTAGGAAGTGAGAGAATTATTTTTTCATTTCCATTACTCAATGGAGAGTCTAAATGAAGAGGTAAAACTGGCTCTTTCAAGAATTTGTCAAAGCAAAATTCACATTAGAAAAGGTTTACAGATTTTCCCCTCTCAATAGAATAATCTGTCTTGATATTTTCAGGTCTTTATCTTCTCTTCACAGAACACTCTCTCCTGAGTTTAGGTTTGCAAGGTGCATGGTTTGGGGGAAGATTATCTTCATAGGAAAAGGTAGATTTAGAAAGATATACTTCTGGGAGGGCGTGGTTTAGCAAAACAGATATTTCCCTAACTCAAAGAAAAGAAACTCATCATTTTTGAATCCCTGTATACTGGTGATTCTGGAGTGAGTAATGGATGAAAAGTACTTTTCTCATATATTCTGTTCTGTTTGGATTCAGGAGTTTACTAAGAGAGTAAGTTTTTCCTCTAAATGTCATTACTTTTAAATATTCAGTATTGATTTCTGCCTATTCTCTTCCATGTTCAGGGTTATGTACTCTTTCGACTAGTTTGTAAGGTGTCTGTACTTACAAGTGAATGTGAGATCTCCTGTCTGGGGAGCGCTGTAATTGTCTTTCTAATATTGTCACAAATCCGTAAACTCTCAACTTAAGGCCAAGTTATTTACCATTAGTGGTTTGTGTTGGGATAAATCACACCAATGGAGAGATGACAATAATATTTATCATCAAAACAAGTACATTAGTTTCAAGTATATGAACCCAAATTTAGCTTGAACATATTTTAAAATGTTTTCTCTATCAATTTTTTTTTTTGCAGAATAAGCAATAATAGAATGGAAATACGCATTAATCTAAAGGTAAAATATCTTTCAGATGAAGATATTATCTTTTTAACATTTTTGGTTTTTCTTTGCTATTTATTAGGTTCTATAAATGTAAATGTGGTTTTGATTTTTACTCAGGCGTCTACCTCTGGTGCTTCATTTGATATTTTTCCTAGGGGGTAGCAACCTATTACTATAAAGTTAAGAAATATGTTAGAGTGTTACATACCAGAGAAAGGTATGTACAAATATTTGATTATAGTTATTATTTCAGAATTAATGTTTGTTATTTTTTATTTCTCTAAGGCTTAATGACAGCAAGATTGAGCAAAGCAGGCATCCTACTCCTTGAATGTGGGCTGCACATTGCGTTCACTAAAGAAATTGCATCATGCAAGTGCACAAAATCATCGGTCTAGCTAGAACCATTCTGTATGATACTCTAGTGATTCTATGTATCACTATTCATTTGTCAAAGACCCATGAAACTTTACAGCACAAAGAGAGAGCCTTAATATAGACAAAGTTAAGAAAATTATTTAGGAGGTCAGAGAATTCCGGGGTTAAATGCAGACTATGACAAAAGAGTCTAACTGCATTACAGTATATGAAACAACATCTCTCAAGGTAGGGACAGAAGGTACTGACCTAAGTAACTTTGGAAATGAGTGGAATCTGTAAGAATAAAAACAAACATAAATCAGGACATAAACACTGGACTTTAATTGATAAAGTTATTTCCCACAGAAGTACAATTATAAATTCTGAAATCATACATACATATTGGAATAGAAAAATTAAGTAAATGATTGACAAATGGGAGCAACCAGGTTTCTCATTTTTGAAGTGGGATGTTACAGTTAAACAAGGTAGAAGGCTAGAATGATCTGTGTGCTAATGGATTAGAGTTGTAGACATCAATATAGGTGCAGATGGTTACACATAGAAATATTTATAGTTATGCATCTATACATGTATGAATTAGTATACACACATATATTTTGTTGCTATGCACTATAGGATGAATGTTTTTGTCCTCCCCTTCCACCCAATTCATATGTTGGAACCCTAATCCCCAATATGATGATATTTAGAAAGTATCTAGATTATGAAGTGGAGCCCTCATGATGGGATTAGTGTCCTTCTAAGAAGAGACACGAGAGCTTGTTTTCTCTTCCTCTCCCTGCCATATGAGGATATGAGAAGGCAGCTGTCTGCAAGCCAGGAAGTGGGCACTCACCAGAATCCACCCATGCTGGCACCCTAATCTCAGACTTCTAGTATCTAGAACTATGAGAAATATTTGTTGTTTAAGCTGTATAGTATTTTGTTACAACAGTTTGAGCACACCAAGTCATTCTGCTAGCTGAGAGGACCTATTAGCAAGATACCTCAGTAGCCACGAGTATATACAGAGCCCAGATGTTGGTTTCTAATACCATTCTTCAATTGATCTAGAACTAGATGTACCATATGACCCAGCCATCCCATTACTGGGTATATACCCAAAGGATTATAAATCATGCTGCTATAAAGACACATGCACACGTATGTTTATTGCGGCACTATTCACAATAGCAAAGACTTAGAATCAACCCAAATGTCCATCAGTGACAGACTGGATTAAGAAAATGTGGCACATATACACCATGGAATACTATGCAGCCATAAGAAAGGATGAGTTTGTGTCCTTTGTAGGGACATGGATGCAGCTGGAAACCATCATTCTTAGCAAACTATCGCAGGAATAGAAAACCAAACACCGCATGTTCTCACTCATAGGTGGGAACTGAACAATGAGATCACTTGGACTTGGGAAGGGGAACATCACACACCGGGGCCTATCATTGGGAGGGGAGAGGGGGTGGGATTGCATTGGGAGTTATACCTGATGTAAATGACGGGTTGATGGGTGCTGACGAGTTGATGGGGCAGCACAGCAACATGGCACAAGTATAGATATGTAACAAACCTGCATGTTATGCACATGTACCCTATAACTTAAAGTATAATAATAATAATAATAGATAAATTTAAAAAAATTTTAAAACAACAACAACAACAACACACACACACACACACACACACACACACACACAAAAACACCAGGTATCCTTGGAGAAATGACTGATTCCAGGACTGGGCAGAAAATATACAAGATGAGCCCGGAGCAATTTATGGTGCCAGAAAACAAGAAAGTGCGGGAAAAAACCCCACTAGGATGGAGGTATGTCAAAAAGGATACAAGAGCCAACTGAAAAAGTCACCAGTGGTGATAACTGGAACAATCTGAACAACAAAACAGAGTAGTATTGGATTGTAAACCAAAGTATTAAATAGCTATTTATGAGCTAGTACTTACATAAAACGATTGAATACATAAACATAGGGGTAAGAATAGAAAACTCTGCTATGCAGAATAACTCCAAATAATATATACAGCATAGATGCTCTGCTTTCAACAAGGTGGAGCATAACTCCTACTCCCTGAATGTGGGCTGCACATAGTGACTTCCTTCCGAAGGAAAGGGTTAGAGGGGAGGTAATTTAACAGTGGAAGAAACTGCAAGATACTATCTAAGCCAGGCAATCAGAGTTAATATCACAGTGAAAAGTCCGTGTTGATGATGCGTATCCTTTATATGGTGAGATGAGAATGACATTTTACCTCTGTCATCTCCCTCCCCAAAACTTGTAAGTCTAGTTTAATCATAAGAAATACATTAGACAAGTCCCAGTAATGGGACATTCTACAGAATCTCTTCTCAAACTGTCAAGGTCATAAAGAACCAAAGAAAGTTTCAGAAACTGCCACAGCAAAAAGGAGCCTAAGGAGACATAACCAACAAATGTAATGTGGTATCCTGAAGGACATCTGGAACAAGAAGAGGGAATTAGGTAAAATCTGAGGAAATCTGAATACAGTATGGACTTAAGTTAGTAATGTATCAATATTGGTTCATTAATATTGACATACATACCATGATAGTGTAAGATGTTAGTCATAGGAGAACCTGGGTGTGGTGCACACAGAAACTCTCTATGCTATCTTTGCAATTTTTCTATAAATCTAATTTAAAAGATTATTTTATTGGGAGGCCAAGGCGGGCTGATCACAAGGTCAGGAGATTGAGACCATCCTGGCTAACATGGTGAAACCCCGTATCTACTAAAAATACGAAAAAATTAGCTGGGTGTGGTGGCGGGTGCCTGTAGTCCCAGCTACTCTGGAGGCTGAGGCAGGAGAATGGCGTGAACCCGGGAGGCGCAGATTGCAGTGAGCCGAGATCGCGCCACTGCACTCCAGCCTGGGCGACAGAGCGAGACTCCATCTCAAAAACAAAAACAAAAACAAAACAAAACAAAAGATTATTTTAAAAAGTCTGGCTAGAGCATGATTTAATCTGGAGGCACACAGTTACTGTAATGTCACAGTTTTTTTTGTATGGTACTTTTTTTCAGGAGTTTCTTGTTTCTTCTACCATTGAGTAGAAACTCCCAAACAGCTTTAGAAACCCTCCATAATTTTACCACACATTTGTTGCATCCTTTTCCTTGCATTATTTCTTACTTACTGAACTATAATGCATTACTAATATTCTAGTCAGACTGATGTCTTCATTCCAGATTTTGGCTTCCTCTTTGTTTGGAACACCTTTATCCTTCTCCACCTGTAACCAGCTTTTTAAAAAATATATATTTATAAAAAAATATATAAATTTATAGTGTTTGTCCATTTCTGTGATGTAAATGCACAGGTCATAGCTAATTTCAAGTTACCAGTGGTTTAACAGCTAGCTAGAAAAATTCCTGAATGTTTAGGGAACTGCTTTCACAGATAAAAATATGTACCACCTTTTTTCAGACAGCCTTAGCTCCGTTTAAATTCATTCTCTGCTAAACTCTTGTTTCCCAATCACCTTTGAAGAAAGTTCCTTGAACAGTACTCTCTGGAGGTTATGAAGTAGTTCCAGGAATCTAGGAAAGCTAGGTTTGAACACTGGTTCTGCTACTTAGGAGCCATGTAAATTTGAGAAATTACTTCAATTTTTTGGGACTCCGTTTCTTCATCTGGAAAATGGGAATGATAATACCTACTGTGTTTTCCTTTCAGAGCTGATTGTAAGAATGGAATGACATAATAGGACAATATGTTGAGGCAAGTGCTCATAAATATAGGATATTAGTAGTAGTATCTGCTGTAAAACAAATGTGTATGTTCCAAGTTCAGTATGAGATCTTTCACTTTCAACAAATGTGTACTATATGATAGACTCTGTTCTAGGCATTGGTCTTCTCTGAGATAAACTGACTTTATAGAGCCATACTAGCTTAATAATAGGGTAAAGGTGATTTAATGAGGTTCTTGAGGCTGTTGTTCAAGGATTCTGAAGTTAAAATTTCAGGAAAAACTAGGAGACAATGCAGTGGACTTAAACAGGAAGTAAAGGCAGATAGTTCATCATTTGGAGCATTAGAAATGTTTTAGCCTAAAAGAGCTGCTCCTGCACCAAGTAGGATCTTTGCAAGATGGAACTGAGGGGCTTGATTCACTCATCTCGAGTTTTACATTGTGGTTACGCACGTGGATACAGAAATTGGTTCAATGGATTTTGCATCCTACCTATGCCTTTTATTAGCTATGTCATCTTGGTCTAGCTACTTCACATTTTGAACCTCTATTTCACAATCTCCTTGACATAATAATTATCTCTGACTGATAAGATTTTTTATAAGGATAAAATGTGATAATGCATGTAAAAATATTTGGAGAATTGTCTGGCACAAAGTAAGTGCTCAATATAATTCTCGAAAGTTCCGCATGAATTGTGTATTCTTAGAGCTCCAAGGGCGACCTTTTGAAGGTCCCAGGTTAGTTACTTCTTTCAATATATACTTGTTTAAGGTAAAGTTAACCTTCTCTGGACACTGGTGCTTTACATATACAGCCAGTTTCCCAACTGATTCCCTGTGACTTCAGGAAAACCTCTCTAGCTCTCAATGTAACAGCTTCTATTCACTTAAAGGTGGCACACAGCTAATTAGCCAGTAGAATTGCAAAGTCATGGTTCACTTTTTTTTTTTTTTTTTGGATGGAGTCTTGCTCTGTCGCCAGGCTGGAGTGCAGTGGCGCAATCTTGGCTCACTGAAAGCTCTGCCTCCCGGGTTCAAGTGATTCTCCTGCCTCAGCCTCCAGAGTAGCTGGGACTTCACACATGTGTGACCAGCTAATTTTTGTAATTTTAGTAGAGATGGAGTTTCACCATGCTGGCCAGGATGGTGGCCTTGTGCTCTGCCCACCTCGGCCTCCCAAAATGCTGGGATTACAGGCGTGAGCCACTGCGCCCGGCCCATGATTCGCGTTACCATAAAAATGGCAATATCCAGCTAGGCGCGGTGGCTCACATCTGTAATCCCAGCACTTTGGAAGGCTGCGGCGGGTGGATCACCTGAGGTCAGGAGTCCAAGACGAGCCTGGCCAACATGGTGAAACTCTGTCTCTACTAAAAATACAAAAGTCAGCCGGGTGTGGTGGTGTGCACTTGTAATCCCAGCTACTGGGGAGGCTGAGGCAGGATAATTGCTTGAACCTGGGAGGTGGAGGTTGCAGTGGGCCAAGATTGCGCCGCTGCACTCCAGCCTGGGCAACAGAGTGAGACTCATCTCACCAAAAAAAAAAAAGGCAATATCCAAGTAAAGTACTTTACCCAAGAGAGGACTACATATACCGCAGATGTTGATATGGTTTGACTGTGTCCCCACCCAAAATCTCATCTTGAGTTGTAATTCTCATAATCCCCACTTGTTGTGGGAGGGACCTGGTAGGAGGTAATTGAATCGTGGGGGTGGTTTCCTCCATTATATTCTGGTGATAGTGAGTTCTCAGGAGATCTGATGGCTTGATAAGGGGCTTCCCCCTTTACTCAGCACTCATTCTCTCTCCTGCCGCCTTGTGAAGAGGTGCCTTCTGCCGTGCTTGTCAGTTTCCTGAGGCCTCCCCAGCTTTGTTGAACTATGAGTCAATTAAACCTCTTTCCTTTATAAATTACCCAGTCTTGGGTATTTCTTCATAGCAGTGTGAGAACAAACTAATAAGATGTACACAGTGTTTTTGGACAAGGCCCTGCATCAAAGTCACCTGTGGAATTTTATTTATTTATTTTTAGAAGCATGAAACTATCCTCATTTTCAGAGATTCAGAACCAGTAGCTGTTGGGTGGCTCACTTATTAAAGAGGTCAATGAGTGTTATAACAAGAACCTAATATTAATCATATGGAGATTTAATATTTGTATAGAGTTGGGATGAATTATACAGGAAGATTTTGTATCTGTTCCTTTACCCTTTAATCTGTATTTTAACCAGAAATCTTTGTGCATTACATATTGCCAAATGATGAATTGACTTGTAATTGCCCTTTTTCTTCTCCAAGTTAAACTTTTTATGGTGAAAAATACCTTTCTCTGTATTCTGTATTTTTCCTTATGTCAAGGCTAATTTCTGCCTTGAATTTCAATGGTTATAAAACAGGAAAAAAGTATGTTTTTCATTTTTGTTGTGAAAAGTATGTAAAAGAAGGTTTTTGATGCATACATATTGGTCCTCATAAATAATATATAAGAAATTAAAGTATTCTGACACATCAGAAATTTTGAATGGTTAGAAATATATTGGGCTCTATTTAAAAATTTTCCAATGGTAGAAAGTCAAAATGAAAATCAGACCACTGGCAATGGAACCTTCAGTGTTAATAATTTTTAGGCTGTTTTAGTGATGGGGTGGGGAAGACATTGGGAGGTGACAAACATATTGTAATATTGGCAGGGCCTCTTGATAAAATACTATCTTTTTTGTTTCTACTATTTTTGAGATGTGGTTGAGTGGTTTTAATTAGGGTCATAGGTAAGACATTATGAGGTCAATTAAACCTCCCCAACACCGTGCATCCAATTGGCCTATGATCATCCCTGTGTTATGTTGAATTTGTGCGGGGGATAGTTAAAGGAGAGAACCACTGGTTTTATCCTGGAATCTATCTCTGCACTGTTTTAGAATACACTAAATTAGACATTAGTTTGAAAGTTCTTTGGGAATCTTTTACTCATGACACTTTAGTATAGTGATGTGAAATTGCATTAGTATGTTATCTACCTCCATGAAATTGCTGTGGAGTTGTGTTCTGGGAACTGAACGTATTCTTTATATTTTTTTTACATAAATCTATATGTAAATATACATACAGATGCACACATTAGTGATGAGTTACAAGTGTTTTATATCACAGTTTAACTTACACATATGGTAGTGACTTTAGAGATCTAGAGATCCTCTGTCCAGAAAATCCCATTTAACAATGAGGACTTTGAGATTCCAGGAAGGAACACAGTGAAAATTCTAATTTGCATTACAATATGGGAAGGCAGGGCTTGAACCCCAAGCACAGTTCTCTTTTTGCCATACAACACTGTGTGTGCAAGTACATAGAGGCAAGGGTACAGACAAATATGGGTGTACAGCTGTAACACAAAACTGGTTGGAAGCAAGTAACTGGCGATCAGTCCACTATGAAATAAGAGCCACTACTTTTAGTTTGAGCTTGAGTTGAAGTGGTTTATTTGTTTTTATTATTTTTCCATACTGAACACATTCATCCTGTAAAGAAAAATGAAGACTTAAAAGGCTGAGTAACCTTGATTATTTGCTATGATAACCAATGAAAAGGCATTTCAATAAATGCCGTAATTTCATACACTTTGTGTAATAAGGCTTTCTAACCTTTAAGCACTTACCACAAAGTTTTCCCTGTAAATAGTGCTCAGAAAACTTATGCCAATTTATTGAAGAGATGAAATGGAGGCCTTTATTGACAATGAACAAAAAATCTTCTCTCATTTGTCATAGAGTTATGTGGAGTTGCTATGTGGATGATTGTATTTCTATGTGTTAAGAGGAAAAAAGAAAGAAGATACATTATAATGTCATTATCTCATTTAATCCTCATCATACCTTATTGTCATAAGAATATCACCTCTATTTGCAGGTGGTAAAACTAAGGCTTAGATCAAACAACAAGAAGAGGTATGGTTAGGGTTGGAACCAAATTCTGTCTTATCACAAAGCCCATGCTTTTTCCATAGTAGAGTCAAATCCATAATATAGTAAAGAAGCTTTAATGTGCTTTTCCTATGGCTAATTTCAAATGTCTAAGTGCTTTTGTGAGGCAGGAAAGAAAGGAAAAGAAAGCAGAGTCAGATTTTATGTAGGAAAAAAATTTAATCCAAATGGTATATGCTGCTCTTTGTTTGCATGATTTCAGAATACATCCCAATACTGTGCAACTCTATTCATCTCAAGACATATGGAAAGAGTTTTATGTTTTAAACAATTAGACTTGACAGTGCTATTTTTTCTTTCTTACTTAATACCCCTCATACCTGGAGTCCAGCCAGAATCTGCATTCTGTCGTCAGATTTAATTCTTATTCCTTTTACATATCACTGAGTTGTCGGAAAACAGCAACTTAATGAAATTTTCCTCTGTGTCTTAGGATCATCTGGGTTATGTCACTTTTCAGCTGACCTGCTTAGCTCAGAGGGAATAAAATTCTCTGTCTAATGATCTTTTGGGGGCTTGTATCATTCGTGATTTTGCTTTCCAATTCTATGTCATTCTGTAAATGTTGTGAGATGACAAGATTTCTAGGTATTAATTTGTTTTTGCTCAAAGGAGGAAGGCAATTATAAATATGGAAGAAGCAGAGAATAAGGATATTATGGAAGAGAAACTAGCTAAGTCATACTTGTTGGTGCATAACATGCTGGTTTGGCAAGTCCAAAAATCCAGGAGAGATAGAAACAAGGCCTATAGAGTGAGGGAAAAATATATCTGTACCTTGTGTATCATTTGAATTCAGTTAGATTCAATTCGATTCAATCCAGTTCAGTTCAGTTCAGTTCAACTCAACAGATAGTTCTTTGAGCCCTTTGTAAAGAGTAAGTCTTGTCCTATGTGCTGAAACAACATAGCTTTCCTTAGGGATTCCTGTGGTTAAGAAAAACAAGACTATTAATGTGGATAGCTTTGAGACAGTCACTTCACCTCCCTGGACCTTGATTTCCTTGTGTGTTAAATGGTGATCTCTTTCTCTACTCACATTTGGTGGCAATCTTTATGGGAAGGCAATATGCTGTAATAGAAGGAGCACTTGCTTTAAAATTGGTGATATTCCAGACCCGGTTCTGCTACTATTTAGCCGTTTGAACTTGGTAAGTCACTCAGCTTTTTGCGTTTCATCTGTGGTCAGGTGAACTGATTTCGAAGGTTGCCTTATTGGCATATCTTTCTATGAGACTGGATACAATCCCCCTTGTCCATATTAATGCCTTGCCTAGAGTAGCAGTCAAATAATATTTTTGTTGTTGTTGAACCTGTTTTTCGTTCATTACTCAAAAGTGATGTACTGGTATGATTTGTAAACTGTTACCACATAGATATGCAACTAGTGTCTGGCAGAAAACATGGTTGTGTGACCAGAGGGAGAGTGATTATAAAAGTCAAAATTTTCCAGAAGTAAAAATGTTTTTGAGTAACAGAGAAGACTATGGGAAGATTTCAATTGGTGTGGGGTTTATACCTGTCAACTTGCAGCAAAGTAAGATTTTCTTAAACTAATGTTTATTGAGATCTGTTTTAATAGATATTACTGTTCACTAAGTATTTTAGTTTCCATCTCAGTGGTACCCTTTTTACATAGAATTTTCCACCTGATTGACATAAGCCTTTGCCACATGACTTGCTTTAGCCAATAAAGTATGAGGAGTAATTAGGTGTGCCACTCCTGGATGGAAACCTTAAGAGAGGCAGTCAACCATTACTGTGTTCCTTTTCCCTCTACCATGAGATCAGCAATGTTCCAGAATGTAGGAAGGGAGGCATTAGACTGGGATGCAGCATGAAAACACTGTAATGAACATGTATGTAGTATGAGCAAGGACCAATCCTATGTCATTGTAATCTGCTAAGATTTTTTAAAATTGCGTTATAACTCAGTTCACTTTGATTATATTGTACTTGCTACTGAGAAAATACAGTGGTAAGCAAGGAAAATCTAATCTTAGGTCCCTCATGGATATCTCAGTTATGTAGGATGTTAAAATAATGGATGATACATATATAGTAGAGGAAGTATGCAATGAAGGATGTACTGGAGGAAACAAACCCAGACTTGGAGTCAGAGAAAGCTTTCTCCACATTATGCATTTAAGCTGAAAGTTCATCAATTAATAGGAGTCAGGCTGGCCGAGGGCCAGGAGGAGGAAGAGAGTATTGCAAACTGATCATATATCAAGTTATAGCATCAAGGAAGATCATGGGGGAGATGAGAAACTCATTGTTGAATATGGCTGCATGATAGAACAAAGGGGGAATTGAAAAGGAATTTAGCTGGTGAGATAACATCAATAATAATGGTATTGAGCACTTATTGGCTTTGTGCTAAATGCTTTACATTCATTTTCCTCGTGATTATTATCACCATTTTATAGATGAAGAAACTGAGCTATGGAGAGGTTTAATAACTGCCTGTAGCTGCACAGCAGGAATGTGATCTTATCTGATGGGCAATAGGAAGCTACTGAATGGTGTTACATAGAGGAGCCTCATGATCAGATTTACATCATAAAAAGTTAACTCTGGCTCTGGTCCCCAACTCAAAATCCTACCCTGGTTTGAGTGGGTGTGGACCTCAATTTCTGCTGTTCTTATCCACCTGACTCCATCGGCCAAGGCAGATGACAGGATGGAAGATGAAAGCTGTGGCATTGCAGGAAAGGTGATGTTTTGAAAGGCATCAGGATGGTACATGTAAGGAAAAATATTTGTGGTCCCAAGATCATTAAGATTTGGGTAATAGTTTTAAAGACAATATAAATATAATAAAATGATCCCCAAATGAGCTCTTATACCTAATTTAAATAGTGAATATAATATTACATTAATAATTTGAGCATTTCAATTTTCTTTTGACTATAATGCAGATAATATAGTGGGTAAATTAAAGGCCACGCAAAAATCTTTAAAGCAGGCTTTGTTAGTGGTTTGTGTATTCTTTCTTCCTTGTTTACTGAGGTTGAATCACTGGATAATAATTTGTGTTTCTCTTTGTCATAAATAGAGACATATATAGACTGAGGGGAAAAGAATTCTTCATAGATGGCCATGACATCTCTGACAGTTGTTGTCTGCGAGTTGTTTGTCTGGTATCCATCAGAGGCCTCTGGAGACCTGGGCCTGACTGGAGAGGTCCCTATCAAGATGCTAGGGGCTGTGATTAATATGAATGCTATTCAGGTCTTTGTTGGACCCCCCTTCTGTTTCAGTAGAATTCAAAGAGCAGTTGTAGGTAATTTTGACTTTACAGTTTGTCTCCCTGTAACCTCCTCTATACATTATCTCCAGACTCAAACTATTTTCTACTTGCGCTTTTCCATTCCTCCTTTCCTTTATTTTCTTTCTTCTTCTCCTTCCTTGCTTATTTCCTTTCGGCTCTTTTCTCTTTTAAAAAAGCTAGTGCCTGCCAAACATAATGTGCTAGAAATAAGCTAACTGCCAATATGCATAAGAAGATTTATTGCAACAGAGAAAGGATATCACAAGACATTGCGTATATTAATCTTTCCCTTTTTGTCTATAAAAACCTGGATTTGGCTACTTTTCACTTACATACTTTTAAGGATATGTCTGTTGGGTCAGAACAGAAGATTTGGGGGATGACAGACAGATTTACAGCTCAGATGTCCAGGAATGCAAGTTGACTCTGCAATTGTGGTTTCTCCCTAACAGCCATGGAAAGACTGCATCCTTTGAAATATCATTCCAAGAGGATGACTTGGCAGAGATTTTCGATGCCCCTGTTCCCAAACAAACAGCCTGGCCAGGGAACTTGTCAGAAAAGATCAGCGCAGGTTTAGGGATAGTTTTTTGAAGTTTTCCTGAAATAACCAATAATGAGTTGCCGGCTTTGATAGCTCTTTTTATAGATCTTGCAGCAGCTGGATCAAAATCTAATGAAGATGTTTGCATCTGACAATGGCAGGCCTGCACATTGCTATCCTATTTCTTGAGTGCACAAATGCATTTCATTTGGGAACATGAAAGGCATATTTAGTGACAACTGATGGTTCTTTGTTTTTTAATTCCCAATAATGTCTTCAGTAAGTGCTTTTGTTAACATTTTTGCATTATACAATAGGTGACACAGGAAGATAATCGGTGTGCTGAAAGCAATTAAAGAGTTTATATCCAACTTGTTCTGCCTATTAAATGGATCCATTCGGCAAAGAAGCACATTAGCATCTTTACAGTGGAATGATTGTGGAAATAGGTTATTCACGGGGCCTGTGCATCTTCCTCCCTTTGCAATAAGACGTATCTTCAAGATTGGAGAAAAGGAATGAGCTATTTCTCTCCCCTTGGAACTGTAAACAGAAGTAAAACTATTAATAGATGCTGTAGCTAATCCCTAGAAGCTGCAACTGAGAGATTAAATAATGTCACGAAGAGAGAAAGCTGGAATGCAGGGAGGGGAGAAATAGTGGGGAGGGTGAGAGGCGAGTTGCCTGATTACTGAGTTGCGTTAGACAAGGACAAACTGAAGGACTCCCTCTTATCTTAGGATTGACAACTGGTATAACAGGAGATTCCTGTTTTCAGCAAAGTCAATATCATTCCATCTATTTCCTGAGTACTGTTTTAATGGGAAAACTTATATTTTATTTTTAAAGAAGTAATAAAAATGATTTTAAATGGGGTTTGGATGCCACGGAGATGCAGCTGAGCCTAAAGGGGATGATTGGACTTTGCAAGCCAAAAACTGTGTTATGTGCTAAATGAAAGGGAAAATTGGGAGGCATTTGGGTAAGTTCACAACTTGAGACTGGGACACTAACAGAGAATGTATTGTAACAAGAGGGATTGGAATATAATGAAATCTTGTACCTGGTCTATTAGAAATGATTAAATGTCCCCAAATTTTATGCCTACTAATAGTCCTGGACTTTGTTGATCCTTTATTCAGTGTTGACTGAGAGGCATTATGAGTCAGCAGCTTTGCTAAGGATCATCTTCTCTCTTCAGAGCTTTTCAGAAATTGTGAGATCAGCATTATTGATACAATTTAGTATTACTCAAAGTGTAGCCCACAGCCATGATCATGATGATCATCATCATTACCATCACTTGGAAGCTTATTAGAAATGCAATTCTCTGGCTTTACACCAAATGTGATGAATCAGAATCTCTAAAGATGGGACCCAGAGATGTGTTTTAATGACATTTATAGGCAATTTTTGTGCCTACTAAAGTTGGAGAAGCCATGTCTTTACAGTTGAGAAATCTGAAGCTCAGAGGGTTTGGATGAAACGTGAAGATCACACAACTTCAGGGAAACATAATTGAATTTTGACTCAGGATTTCTTATTATGTCCCAAGGTGGTCTGTTTTACAGCATCATTGGAATACCTGGTCACTCATTTCTTAGGGTTAGGGACTTACTTGCTTTCTGAGGATGGTCTTTCCTTAAAGGATTGTGACTGAGGATGCTTGGAATTCATGACTGATTTGAAATGTTGTTCCCTTGCCAGGATACAAGTTCTATTGTGTCTGTCAATGTGACTAGCTTCCAAGAGAGGCTAGACTGGGCCACTTTCTGGTTTGCAAATAGACAAGGAAAATATAAACAATGATAGTTAGGCCAAAGGGTGACAGTGTGGAAAACTCATCTATTTCATCTACTAAAACACCATGGAGAGGAGTGAATGTTGATCACTTTCAACATTTTTCTCCTTATTACGTTCTGGGGGAAAGAAAAGATCCAGAAAATGTTATAGAAGTAAATCAAATTCATTTGTGATTTCAGGTCCCTAATGTCAGCAGTGAGTTGACTTAGATCAAGGAATTCATCGGGTAAATGAGAATATAGACCAGTACCTGGGAAACAGGCTTATTGATGTCTGGCCCTATTGACTGTCATTCTCCATGCTTGAGTAAGCATTAGCTCATGTCTTTGATATTCAGACTGCATCGAGCGCTCAAAGAGAGCCGGATACACATTAGGATATAACTGCTTTCACTGGCATCATTTTGCTTTCACTTCACAATTTTTTTTGCCCTCTTTCTTGATAGCATTTGGAAGTCATGACCCAGAGCTTGAAATTTGCTATTCACTCAATAAAGGCAAGCTTTCAAAATGAAATTAATGCTGTCATTTGATAGCTGATATCTTGAATAAAGGGTTTCAAGGAGGAAGGATGTTAGAGGAAAAAATCTTTGGCATCTTAAAGACAGAGGTTCCAACCCTGGGTCTGCCTTTTGCTAGTTTGTACATCCTTGGACTCATTACTTTTAACCTCTCTGAATAGTTTCCATCAGTAAACTAGAGAGAGTGTTTTAAAGCTCATACAGTGATTGTGTGGATTAAACTTGGGTGTTCATATATTCAGTTTGTCCAGGACCATCTGGGTTTATACCTGTTGTCTTAATGTAATTATTTATATCATTGTCTTTTACTCTGAATGTGTCTTGATTTAGATGGTGAATTATATAGTCACACTAATTAAATAAGATAACATGTAATATGCTGATATATGTAATGTACCATATCTCATTGGTATTCAGTAAATGAGAACTATTATTTGAAATATTACATCTCAGAGCCAGTTGTATATCCCCACTAAACCCGACTTAGTTTTCTTCCTTGGAAATTAAATGTCCAAACACTCAGGACTGTGCGTATCTGTGCTAATGGGTTTGACAAACCTGTGTTTCCCTGTGCCACCCCTTTAGCCAGAGCTATCTCTTAGGTCAGTAACAGCAAGAACCTAGAGCAAAACTGACTGCTTACTTCTGCAGAATTGAGTGTTGCTGTCACCTAGGGAGAATTGTCCCACCGATATAGTATTTGAAGCTTTTAGAGGAAAATTGATGTTATAGTAAAAAAGTATATTACATTTGTTGAGTACCTATTTAATGCCAGATGCTCTACATCTCTGAACTCAAGATGGGCATTCTCATCTCCATCTCACAAATGAGGACCCTGAGATTCAGCAAAGAAACAATTTTTAACATCATACATCTGAAAAGAGGAAAAACCAGGAGTAAACATTGCATTTTTCTGTTTCCCAGGCACATGCCCTTTCCACAACAATACACAAATGCCATTAATGATGACCAGTTCTAATGACACATAAAATATTACTAATACTAATGAGTTTAATATCATTTTTGGCTTCCTATATTTGACAAGTGGAGTAAAGCACTTTGTGTTAAGGAAGGAGGATATTTCTAAAACTAACCTGCCACTTCTTTGATCTCAGTGTTTCTCCTGTATATGCCCATCGTGAATACAGCTTTTCATAGATCATTGAGCATCCTGGCTATTAATTTCTGCTCTCCTGCAGCCTCTGCCAAACATCCCCAAATTAGGATTATTATAAAGCAGAAGGTCTGATTTCGGTCTGATGTGGGAGACATTAATGGATACAATGGGAGGAAGAGGAGAAAGAAGAAAAAAAGGCAGGAATGACTGTCAGATTAGGACACTCTCCTCTTAAACAGATGGGGACTTTTTTGGAGAAACCCATTTCTTCCCCATTTCCCAGCCATTTTAGGCTAATTCTGACCTGCATTAGGTAGATAAAGATAAATGTGAATTTTAAATTATATTTAATCTTCATTAAAGTAATTATCTCTCTTAATGAAAAATTTGCTGGGTTGTGGTTGTGCAATGGAGTATAAAATCCTAAGTGAATAAAATCAATTTCATTTTCAGGCTAGCTTTTCTGTCCATTAATAAACAAGACACAGAAAATATATTTGCTCAGAGTCATGCAGCCTGCTCATAGCTCACAAAAAGCCAATACCACTTACAAAAGCAGGACAGTTGGCTCTCCATTTCTCACTCTTCATTTTTCAATCTAAAGGAGAGCTTTCATCCCGAGGAAGTGCCATGAGTTTCCACCCTGGCATTGTTTCACTGGGCCCAGCAGTGAGACAACTCTGGGTGATATCTCATACCCAAGTGGCTGCTCTAATGGAATGGTGTTTGTGTGGTGCAGTGTATTTCATCTAAGTGCTCTGGTTTATTAATCACATACGTATGTATTAGACTCTGGCATGCTTATGTCTCCTAATGTATGGAAATTGCTTATTTATTTCCATGCTGTTACAATGGAAAGAAACAGACTGGTTCTAAATAGCAGTGTACTGTAGTGTGAAGCAATTAAGTGAGTTATGCATGCCTTTCAGGAGGAGGATAATGGGAAATTGGTGCCAGCTAGTCCTCACTGCTGCTGGTGGAAAAGAAAAGGACATGTCATGGAGGAACAGAGACTTGTCCATATTTCAGTACAAACATGGGGGTCTATTATTGTAGCTAAACCCTAATATTTATTTATTCTGTTTTACTTTATTTTTTGGGGGGACAGGATCTTACTCTGTCACCCAGGCTGGAGTGCAGTGGTGCAATCATGGCTCACTGTAGCCTCAGCTTTCTAGTCTCAAGAAATCTTCCCACCTCAGCCTCCAGAGTTGCTGGTACTACAGGTGCATGCCACCATGCCCAGCTAATTTTTGTGTTTTTCATAGAAACACTGTGTTGCCGTGTTGCTCAGGCTGGTCTCGAACTCCTGAGCTCAAGCCATTGGCTTACCTTGTCCCCACAAAGTGCTGAGATTATAGGTCTGAGCGATTACACCTGGCCTAAACCTTAAGATTGAGCTTCCATGACTTGCTTAGTTAAAACTTTTGAAAAAAATACAAAAGAACTGAAAAGAGTACCATCCACAGAAGGTAAGAGTTAAAGATGTCAATGACAAACTTTCCCTTTATGTCTCTTTCTTTTACACCCTCCAAACTCAACAACAAGAGACACAAGCCACCCCCAAGCCAGAATGTGCATATGATGCCAGCCCTGCTAGTTGAGGGTGGTGCTATAGTGCAGTGAAAGGAGGAGCTCTCCGTTTCCTTTCATGGAGTATGAATTTCTATGTATTGAGTTCATGACATATATGTTACTTGTTATTCATTAAACTACATAGTGCTTTTATGTGCTACATTTTGTTCCAAGTACTCAATTATTTACTAACAACCCTATGAGGTAGTTTCCCTACTACTCTTATTTTACATATGAGAAAGCTGAGCCACAGAGAGATTAAATAACTTGTCCAAAGTTACATAGCTGGTAAGTGGCAGGGCTGGGATTTGAACCTGGGCAGCCCGGCTCTAGAGTCTATGCACTTAATGGTCATGTCTCTTTGATTCTCTCATTTTGGTGTGACCAGGGTCACATTACTGAATCCCTCAGAACCTTCTAAAAGAGAAAGGTAACATTTACTGAGGTCCTGCTGAGGTACTGTGTTAGACTTTATGTGGATATCATCTCATTCACCTTTTATAATTACCTATAAGGTAGGCAAATTTTCTCCAGTTTATATATGAGGAAACTGGCTTAGAGAAATGTTGTAGGTCATAAGGCATGTAAGAGATGAAGCAGTTGAGACTTAGGTTTGCCTATGCTAAAGCTCACATTTCTTCTAATATGTGATGCTCTCGGGCTCTTAGGGGGGACACTTAATAAATATGAGAGTACACTTCCTGGTACGTTATGCACTCAATAAAAGTAAACTCCGTAAGTGCTTGGCAAATTGCATGGAAATGTTTATCATTATTGTCAGTGCCTTGGTCTGATGGTAGCAGAGGAAAGTGTTCTTAATGGAAGGGTGTGCCCTCCAGGATACTGATCTATCAATAGTCAATAGTGATGTTTATTGCACTTATCGCTGGGAGACTTTAGTTTAGAGAGTTCTGAAATAGAAAAGACTGATATAAATTGCTTAATTACAAAATGATAGGCCACATTCCTCCTAAATTCTCTACTAAAACTTGGTTTCTGTGGCTATCAAGAGGCTGAAATTTTGTAGGCAAATTGCTTCTTGAAATCTTTGTTTTAGAGTGAGAAAATAACATACTCTACAAAGGATACTACTGTAACAAACACTATGTCCTCAGCCTCAGGATGAGTACATTATAGGTAATAATGACTTCAGATTATTTTTTAAAGAAATAAATTACTACAGTTATATCAGAGTCTCCTATATTTCTCTTAGCATTCATGATCCTTCTTCTTCCTTCTTTCCCTCCATCCAATCATCATCTTGAATTTTGTGAATATCTAATTTATATATTATACTTTTAAACTAGTATATATGTAATCACAATAATGATATTGTTTTAAATTTAAATATTTATGTAAATATTTACTTCAACTGCTCTTTTCATAATGAATCTCATGGTACTGATATTTAACCATGTCAATACAAAAATCTCTAGTTCATTAATTAATTTTTATATGGTATTTCATCTTCTAAATACACACAAACTTAACAATACCCCTACTTTTTGGACTTTAAATTATTTACAATTTTTTTCTTGCAGAATTAAACACTGAATTTTCAGCTTACATTGTTAGGATTATGTAAGTATTGCTCACAGCTGACACCATAGGTTCCCATTTCTTTTTTTCTTGGTAATATCATTCCTCAAGTCCTTAACCCTCTTGCTTTGATCTGTACTGGGCCTGCTGCTTTGCTGTCCTCCCAGATTTCTTTTCATTATCATCCTATCATTTCCTTCTTTTTGGTTGGTCTGTTTCTGGGCCTTGTTAAGGAAAATGTTATTCCTGACACTTGGTAAAGATGGTAAAAAAGACTTTGTGCAATAAGGACTACTACAATGGGGTTTTGTAGTAGGAAGGATAAACTAGACTTGACAGGGAAAAGTGGGAATTTATAGCCAAGGAGCAGGGTGGGGCTCAGTGGATAGAAAATTGCGAGAGGAAATTACATCAGGAGCAAAGGGGGATTCTGGATAAAGTGACCTAACAGGATTCTTGCTGAATGCAGGCCAGGGTGATAGAACACAACCTGGAAAAGGGTGGAGAATTAGGAAACAGAAGACCCCAAATAGCCAAAATAATTGAGAGCAAAAAGAAAAAAGAAAAGGCAAAAAGGAAAAAGGCATCATACTACCTGATTTTTAAGATATACTACAAAGCTATTCTAACCAAAACAGCATAGTACTGGCATAAAAATAGATACGTAGAATCAGTAGAACTGAATAGAGACCCCAGAAATAAATCCATATATTTAGAGCCAACTCATTTTTGACAAAGGCATCAAGAATTTTCAGTGGAGACAGGACAGTTTCTTCAATGAATGTTGTTGGAATATGAATATTTATAAGCAGAAAAATGAAAGACCTCGATCTCTTGCCATATACAAAAATAAAATAGATTAAAGAATGTAAATATTCAAGTTGAAACTGTGACACTACCAGAAGAAAACATTGGGGAAATGCTTTCGGACATTGGTCTGGGCTGAGATTTTTGGTTAAGACCTCAAAAACACAGGCAATGAAAGAAAAAAGTGGACAAATGGGATTACATCAAGAAGAAAGCTTCTGCATCGAAAAAGGAAACAATCAACAGAGTGAAGAGAAAACTTATGAAATGGTAGAAAATGTTTGCAAATCTTCAGAAGGGATTAATACTCAGAATATGACTTAATAGTAAAAAAAAAAATCCCTAAATAATCTGATTTTAATATGGGTAAATGATCTGAATAGGCATTTCTCAAAAGAAGACATACAGATGACCAGCAGGCATATGAAAAAATGTTCCACATTACTAATCATCAGGGTAATGCAAGTCAAAATCACAATAAGCAATCATCTCGTCATTGTTAAAATGGCTATTATCAAAAGGATGGAAAATAACAGATGCTGACAAGGATTTGGAGAAAAGGGAATGCTAGTATATTGCTGATGGAAATATAAATTAGTACAACCACTATGGGAAATAGTATGGCAGTTACTCAAAAAACTACAAACAGAACTGCTATGTGATCCAGCAATCCCACTGCTGAGTATATATCCAAAATAAAATCAGTAGATCAAAGAGATATGTGTGTACTCATATTTATTGCAGCATTATTCATGTTAGCCAAGACATGAAATCAACCAAGTGCCCATCTATTGATTAATGGATAAAGAAAATGTGGTATATATACACAATGGAATACTATTCAGCCATAATAAATAATAAAATCCTGCCATTTTTTAGCAACGGATGGAACTGGAGGTCCTTATTTTAAGTGAAATAAGCCAGACACACAAATACAAATATCCGATGTTCTCACTTACATGTGAGAAGTAAAAGTATTGGTCATGGAGGTAAGCATAGTATCATGATTACCAGAGGCTGGGAAGGGAGAGGGAGAATGAAGAGAGGTTGTTGAATAGATACAAAAATACAGTTAGATAGAAGGAATAAGTTCCAGTGTTTAATATCACAGTAGGGTGACTATAGTTAATCTAAGTTATTATGTATTTTAAAATAGATCAAGGAGAGGATCTGAAATGTTCTCAACATGGAAAAATGATGAATGTCTGAGGTGATGGATATACTAATGACTTTGATCATTACACACTTTACAAATTTATCAAAATATCACATGGACCCCATAAATATGTGCAATTATTATGTATCAATAAAAATCATATAAATTTATGGTGTGTAACATGATGTTTTATAATATGTATACATTGTAGATTGGCTAAATCAAGCTAATTAACATATATATTACCTCAAACACATCATTCATTTGTGGTGAGAACACTTAAAATCTACTCTCTTAACAATTTTCAAGTATATGATACATCATTGTTACCTATAGCCTCCATGATGCATAATAGATCTTTTAGCCAACATCTCCCCAATCTCCTTCCACCTCATCCCTGGTAACCATCATTCGACTCTGTTTCTGTGAGTTATACTTTTTTAGATTCCTTATATGGGATCAAGCGGCATTTGTCTTTCTGTACCTGGCTAATTTTACTTAACATAACGTCCTCCAGTTTTATCCATGTTGTGGCAAATGATAGGATTGCCTTCTTTTTAAAAGCTGAATAGTATTCTGTTGTGTATATATACTATATTTACTTTATCCAGTCATCCACTGAAGCACACAGGTTGATTCTATATCTTGATTATTGTGAATAATGCTGCAATAAACATGGGAATGCAGATATCTTTTTGACATACTGATTTCATTTCCTTTGGTCATATACTCAGTAGTGGGACTACTGGATCATACAGTAGGCCTATTTTTAATATTTGGAGGAACCTCCATACTATTGTCCATAATGTCTGTACCAACTTACATTTCCATCAACAGTGTACAAGAGTTTCCTTGTCCCCACATTCTCACCAACACTTGTTATCTTTTATCTTTTTGACAATAGCTATTCTAACAGGTGTGAGATGATATCTTATTTTGGTTTTAACTTGCATTTTCCTGATGATTAGTGATGCTGAAAATTTTTTCATATACCTGTTGGCCATTGCATGTCTTCTCTTGAGAAATGTCTATTGAGGTCCTTTGCCCGTTTTTAAATTGAGTTATTTATTTTCTTACTAATGAGTTGTTTGAATTCCTTATGTATTTTTGATATTAACCCTTGATTGCAAGTATGATTTACAAATATTTTCTTCCATTCTATAGGTTGACTCTTCATTTTGTTGATAGTGTCCTTTGCTGTGCAGATTACCTTTTACGGTTTTATTTTCTTAGTATTTGATTTGAATGCTAAATTGAATTATTGTCAATATGTATTTTTTAAATAAAAACACTTAGAATTATACATTTTCTCCAACAATTGCTTGGGTTGCATGTTGGTATATTGATATGTGGAACTTTCCTTTTTAAACTAATTTCAAAATATTTAAAAAGTTTTCTTATACTAATCATCTTTGACTCCTAATTTATTCAGAATGTATTTTTAAATATCTAAAACATTATTTCGACTTTTCTAAAAGTGTGTTTTTATTATCGTTCTTATTAAGTAACATTTTGAGTTAAAATATCATTAAAGTATTTTAGTTGAAATTATATGATCTATTTTTAGAAGTGGTCTATAAATACATGTGTTAGATTAACTTAATAATTGAACTATTAGGTCTAGTAGATATATTTTAAAATATTCCATTGCATTTGTGGATTTAATGATTTCCTCTAGTAATTCTTTCAGTTTATGCTTTACATAAACTGAAATTTTAAAAATATATTAATATTCTTGATTAGATGCATCTCAGCTTATAGTTATACTTATTTTGTGGCTTTCTATCTTTTATCTGTGTGTCATGTTACTCTTAATCTCTGTTAATGCATTTTGCCTTTAATTTGTTTACCTAACAATAATATTGCTTTGTCAGCATATATTTATATTTATTTATTTGCTTATTTATTTATTCACTTATTCGTTACCAGTTTTAGTGTGGTAAAACACACATAAAATAAACTGTATATCTTTAAATTGTACAACTTGACATTTAGATAGATCTCTGAGGAGTTTCCCTCAATTAGAAAAATAAACATATTCATTATCCCCCCAAATTTCCTTATGCCTCTCCTTTCTGGTCCCTTCTGCCCGTCCCCAGGCAACTACTGCTCTGCTATTACCATAGATTAACTTTTTTAGAATTTGTAGAAGTTTAAAATTTTATATAAAATATTTTAAAAAATAATTTTATATAAATATTATCATAAATAAGTACTCAATTTTGAGTGGTTTTATTCACATAGTATAATTATTTTGAGATTCTTATTGGTAGCATGTGGATTGGTCTTGCTTTTTCTATGTAATCTGATAATCTTTGTCTGAAATGGGGTGTTTAGACTATCTATATTTAATGTAAATATTGAAAATGGTTGTGTTTAAACTTACTGTGTGGATATTTGTTTTCTCTTTGCCTCACCTAGTCTCTTTTCTTTTTCTCTTTCACTGCCTTCTTTGCATTAATTGGATGTCATTTATTATTTTATTTGATCTCTTTTTGGCTTATTAGTTATCAATTCTTTATTATTATAGTTGTTGCTTTAGGGTTTATAGTATACATCTTAAATGTTTCACAGTGTACTTTGAAGTGATATTATACCATTTCATGTGTAGAATAATTATTTAGATGTATTTCCTTTAAAGTTATTAAAATATCCATGTTAACAGTAGAATTTCTAATGCTCTAATTTTTATTCTTTTTGTTCTTGATTAATGTCTGGGTTTTTTCAGTTTAAATGAAATAAGCCAGACACAGAAATACAGATAACCCATGTTCTCACTCACATGTGAGAAGTAAAAAAGTTGGTCATGGAGGTAAGCATAGTATCATGATTACCAGAGGCTGGGAGTAGTTTATACTACAAATTTTCAGTTTATAATTTGTATGTTCTATGTTTTCTTTTTTATTTGAAAACCTAAACATAATTTATGTTAAATTAATTTTAAGTTTCTCCATTACTTCCATTTTATTGTGGCTGAATTTATCTCCCTTATTGTTAAGTTTGTGGCTGTCTTTCTACATGCTCTGAGTTGGTTTTCCTGCCCTTTCTCCTCTAACTCTATACCCTTCATTTATTTAGCAGGTGGGTGTTTGCATCCACCTGGTTTGCCAGGTCCCATTTTGATTTGTACCTTCCTTTGATTTTGGTCTTAAGGAAGATATAGAGTCGGACCAGAAAGCAGCTTGGCTCACTTACTGTTTGCATCTGCTTCTCTGTCTCTCTGTCTCTCTGTCTCTCTCTCTCTCTCTCTCTCTCTCTCTCTCTCTGTGTGTGTGTGTGTGTGTGTGTGTGTGTGTATGTGTGTGTTATTTTTAGTACAGTGGTTTTCAACTACCTTTAGACCTGGAAGCACTTGCAACTTTTCTCAGCCTGTTCTCCAACAGATAAGCCTGCTTTAGTGATGAATTCAGTCAGTGATTTTCTCTCTCTTGTTCCCTGTTTACTCTGCAGGAATTGAGTGTATGGTTACTTTTGTCTGCGTACAGACCTGGAGTCCAGCAGGCCTCTGGCTTCAACCCTGATCATCATTGTGAGTTTCTATTCCATTTGTGGTGCAATGGACTATATATCTTATTTTGGGGCCTGGGTATGTCTTTAATTTTAAATATTTTATTTTTCATTTTTATTTTGGTGCAGTACAATAAGCTCAAAATACAAACTCACAGAACTGTGTTTATTTGGAATCTGCTCTTTTTCCCCAAGATATTGATGAAAAATTGTTTCATTCTCGTTACACAGCAGAAAAAGTACTGAAAGAAAAATCCACCAAAAAGTGGCTGAAACTCTCTCTACTTTGTTCCTAAACTTTCTTGTTTGTGATATAGATATGCTAAGTCCTGTCCTCAACTCCATTTAAATTTACCTTTTGGTGTAAGAATTAGAGAAACAGCAGAAAAAGTACTGAAAGAAAAATCCACCAAAAAGTGGCTGAAACTCTCTCTACTTTGTTCCTAAACTTTCTTGTTTGTGATATAGGATACTGTCTATAGTCTACTGTCCTCAACTCCAGTATTGTAATGTGGTTCTCTTTTTCTCAGATAATCTGGAGATGAAGGGAAAGAAACACCTCATTTTTATTATTCTCTTTCTTAGTAAACTCTTACCTTCTCATTAAAGCTCCAATAAACATGACAACACCTGTATCAGGCCACCTGCTTCTGTTCGTGTGACACAGTCAATTCCTCTTAGTAGTGACACTGCAATTACTAAAAAGCATCTGAAATTATGAGGGATTCTTCATCTGGTTTCTTTTGGAAATGGATTTGCTTGCATTGGTAGAATTTAGGCCTTGATACTTGAATTTCTAATTATTTAAGAAAAAAGCTTAGATGAAAGGGAACAAAAAATCTTCATTGAAACACAGAACTGTTTAGCAATGATTAATTAGTGATTTTCTGTGATGATCTAGCTATTTAGCTGTTCTCTTTTTTGATAATTTCTAAGAACCTGGATTCTGGAGCTAAACTTTCTAAGTTCAAATGGTCCTTCCACTTATTAGCTGTGAGGCCTCAAACAATGTACTTAACCCCTCTGTACCTTGCTTTTCTCATCCATAAAATGGGGCTTGAGATTTTAACTACTTCATATGGATATTGTATGTATTTAACAAATTCATACATGCAAAACACTTTAAACTGTGCCTAGAGCATAGTTAATGCTTAGTAAATAATGCTAAATTATTTTTTATCATCTAGTATGTGGAAGGCTTTATTCTAGGCACTAGGGATACATTGGTGATCATGACAGAAAAGCTCTCTATTATCAAAGAGCTTTAGCGGGGAAAAACATAGTAAATAAGTAAAACAAATAATTAAGATAATTTTAAGTATAATAAGTGCCATGAAGAAAATAAAAAAGTTCATAATTCCTAACACTGGAATTGAAATTGTTAACCAAACACTTATTTTGTGGTTGAGCAAAATATGTTGGCCCAGTGATAGATAGTATCACAAATTCTCAGGATTGTACAGTTTGACCTCGGACCATATAAAATACATGAATGATGGGTCTAGAACATAAGCCTAATTCTGTGTGTGCCAGACACTTACATTGGAGGATTATGTCTTCATCTCTAGTCAATCCTCTTGCCATTGGCCACTCTCCCTGCAAGGATTTTTGCTTAGGCTGCTTAAATGGGATCACTTGCTTCCAAATTCTTCATTGCAATGGGTTGCAGTCTAGATGAGGGCTGAATCAATAACATTTTGTTTATCTTGTGCTTTATCTTCTATTTTACTTGATTCCAATGGCTGTATATCATAACTGATTAGTCCACATATAGGAGTAACAGAAATTGAATTACTGCAGAAATCCATTAAGCATATAAAAAATCTGTAGCAAATAAATGATGGGACAGTTTATTTTGCCTGTTGTTCATTAGGTTGGACTCATTAGGTTTAATTAGGTAGAATCACAAGGCCAAAAATGATAATACTTCTGAATCTACAGTTTATTGCCAGAAAAGGACACACAATGGCAACATCATAATATATTAGAACATTGGTAAGCAATAAGGATATTCATTGCAGCCAGAGGCTACATCATAGCAGAGTCTGGAGAAGCCAGTAGTAGTAGGTTTCTGTCATCCTCTTACTGCAGGGCCATATTGGATGCTCTTTCCCTTTCAGATTAGAAACAACTAATGTGTGCATGGAACACTACAGGACCAGAAAGCCCAAGCTTGAGTTTCAGATAGGTCTCTTGCACCCTGTAGGGCATGTAGGCACTTTATTGCTATGTGACCAGAGTCAATGTAGGAGTCCTCTGTGGGTCTCGTTGAAACTGGGTGCACACCATCAATCTTGCTAATAGGCTAGTAGAAATTACCCCCAAATAACAGTATTAAAAACTACATCTCACGCCTTGACCAGATGTCAGTATCCTGCAGGTAAATCTCCGATTTCAGAAAAACAGCTCAAGCCAATTCCAGACCTTCTGGAATTAACCATCTTAGCACACCTATTTTAATGATGAATTAAATCTAATCCCTTTAAGATTTCCATAATTTCCTCTATATTTGGTATGGAAACAATTAATACAGATTTCTGAGTCAGGGTATTGTATAGAATATTAATGTAGCATTGCTCTGATGAATGTGGATAGTAGAAATGCAGAGTGGTGGGTTTCAACTGATCTCTAATAAACTTTTCAGAGTATTAAGAGATTTGGGAAGACTTAAAATGTAACACACTGATCTCTAGGTATCATTAAGGATTCATTAGAATAAGTCACACCACAGAAGTTAATTTTATTTTCTGATATCTACATAACACAAAAATTTTCTGTATTTTTAATTACAAAGCATTTGACAAATACTTTTGTGGTATTTTTGTGGAATACAGGAAGGAATATGGTCCAGACAAATGGGACTTATGTCTGTTAATAAAATCTGAACCTGCATTGTTCTTGCTAATAAATTGGTGCTAACTTGCGGGGAGATCTCTAAGAGACATCCCACTTAATGATTATACCCAACAAGACACAAATCTGAAAGACACAGCTAACATGTTCCAAAAATGCGAAGAGATGGTGATGAGCTATACAGCTGGGCCAAAATGATTAAAATTGAATTTAATTGATGTCCACCTCTCATTTAGCAATAGCTAATATTCATCAAATACTTATGAGGTGCTAGACACTGTCAGGCTTTTCAAATGTCAGCTCACCGTGTCCTCACCACCTGAGGTGGTCAGTATTTTTACTGCCTCCAGCATTTAGATGTGCTCACAGAGTTCAGGGAGTTTAAATAACTTGCTCTTAAGTTTCAAAGCTTTTTAGTGGTGAAAGCAGGTTTCATGTTCAGGCAATTTGACTCTAAATCTCATGTCTCAGATTCAGGGGAAGGATTGGGGAAACAACTAATAATCGTAGTAAAATATTTTAAATATCCAATATGCTCACTGTAAGCCCTATGAAATAGATTCTATAGCTACAGGAAAACAGATTGCATTAGTTTCCGTCTCTTTTTTTTTCCCTCCATTCCATCAACATTTTTTAAAGAGTAGGTAATAAAATCTGGTTCTAATAATGTTATTCCTTTGCTGAAAAGTTTTTGATAACTCCCTATTATTTACCTAAATTCTTTTGCTTACCTTGCATTCCTAGCTTCACCTCCCTCTACCCTCCCCACACTACCCACTAGTCACTTTAGGCCATTTCTGTTTGCACAAACTCATTCTGAATGTCCTAATTCCTCTGCAGATTAAATTATTGAAACCTTGTTCTTCTAAGGCCCACGCAAAATGCTGCCTCTTCCAGGGGTAGCTAAAAGGCTGAAAGAACTACCTAACAAGAATAAAAATTATTATCCTGATTATTTTGTATTAATTATTCATGTGCCAAAGGATAGCACACACTGGTTTTTTAGTTCAGTCACCCACTGAGTCTCATTCCTGCTTTCTCTTGAGAGAAATTGGACTCTCATATGCTGGCCTTTTGTACAAAACTAGATACAGCATGAACACAATCTGTCTGAAGCTATTGCAAGAAAGCCACCCATGAACAGCTATTTGTGCTGTATGTAATAAAGCTTCGCTGGAGTACTGTAGCCATGGGATGGGGCTACATAGTCCTGTGTGATTTTCTCATAGATTCAGAAGTGGGATACATTGAACATAGAGTCCAGTCAAAGTTGTGAATAACCTGTGATATTGGTTGGCTGTGTGTGCCCACCCAAATCTCACCTTGAATTGGAATAACCCCACATGTCATGGGGGTGGAACCCAGTGGGAGGTAATTGAATCATGGGGGTGGGTTTTTTCTTTGCTGTTCTCATGATAGTGAATAAGTCTTATGATATCTGATGGTTTTATAAAGCGGAGTTCCCCTGCACAAGCTCTCTTGCTTGCTGCCATGTAAAATGTCCTTTTGCTCACCCTTCATATTCTGCCATGATTGTAAGGCCTCCCCAGCCACGTGGAACTGTGAGTTCATTAAACCTCTTCCCTTTATACACTACCCAGTCTTGGGTATATCTTTATTAGCAGCATGAGAACACGGACTAATACAACCTATTCCTGAACACTGTCTATAGCATTTCTCCCAAGAAGTTTTTAAGTCTTCCCCTGATGCCGCTGTTCATATATGTACTTTTTCCCTCTGATTCTCATTTGCTTTAAAATGTGGTGCTTATCAATGAAGTAATATTTGACACTTTAAAAAATTACAGAAAACATTTTCCCTGTCTCAATTCCAAGGATAGAAGTAATTCCTTAATTTAATTTAATTTAATTTAATTTTTTGCAGCATTCATCAGGGATCTTCTTAGATTTGACTAAACATTCAGACACACCACACTCCCGTATGCTACACTTGACATCAGTCCACTCAGAAGACACAGGACAAGAACCAGAGCTGGTCCCCAGGGCAGCTTCAGACATTCCTCTCCACTAGTGTCCTTGTAGCAGTCTACACAGCAGAAGGCACAACTGCTCATGGTCAACTCACTTATTAAGAAGTGAAATCCACATTGGACAGGTGTGGGGGCTGCCCTGGCTTGAAAGTTTCATGCCTGACAGGAGTAAGTATCTTTGTGACAATTCCATAGATAGAGCTTTCAGAGTCTCTATGGGGGGCAGGCCAATGAGTCCTTACATTTAGGGAAGCCCAAAGTTTGACCTCACATCAAGGATTTATAGCTCTCCCAGGTTAGATACAATCTATCTATCAAGGGTCACTTCTTTTCATCATAATCAATGTTGCTTAATAACATAGTTGACACCTATCATTTCTTTCCAAGGTAACAGCTAGAAAGTGAACCAAAGGTCAGACCCACACAGAAAAGAAAAAAAAAACATTTTGTTAACCCTTTGCCCAAACATAAAAATATTGTGAATGTTATAACTAATTTTATTTCTTTGGATTTGTTGCAGTAAGTTTGAAACATTGTGAGTAGAAAGCAAGCAGTGAGGGAGTTCTAATCATGGAGCATTGATTTGCTCAGACAATATTTGGATTATCTTGGTTATCACTTAACAGCTTTTTAGGGTGGTGTAAAAGCAGTAGCATTACAGTGTTAAGAAACTTAAGGAAAGATGAATACTATATTTCCCCTAATTATAATAGATTTGTTGAGCAATGACTATTAGTCAAATACTTTAATTATGCTAGCGCAAGGAATCTTTAAAATGATATGAAGTGCCTCTGTTTTGTTAATGAGAAATTAGGACTTGGAAGATTAAACCATTTGCCTGATTCCACGCAGACAAATCCATACATGCTATCAATCAACCAATTTAAGATATTGCCTCTAGAACTTACTAATGAGTATACACAGTTTTCAAAAGCTAAAAATACATTTTGTCATGTTCTCACTTAAGATTATGTCATAAACATTTCCAATAATTTTACCTAGTCTTAATGATCATCATATATATATACCAGCATACTGTTCTAATACACTGAAGTATAATAATTTACTTAACAATACCCTCTTCTCACAGATATATTTTAGTTTCAATATTTCACTTCTGTGATTAATGTTGCCTGGGCATCTTCTTGCATGTAATTTTTTTGGAGGGGTTCTTCAGTTATTTATCTTGTGATTTCTTCTGCTGTAAGGGGGAGAGAGTGATTATTTGTTTCCCAGATCTGATACATACAAATTATATTCTGCTAATTTTACTATGGTTTGACTTTATTTACATTTTTATTCTATATGGAGATATTTTGCCTTTTAGAGAATGATGTGGATTCAATTCGTTCTTTTTTCAAGTTGTTAATAAATATTCTCACTCCATATTTAAAATGATTCCTTTATATTGTTTATAAGAGTGTAATTTTAATAGAGGAAGTTCTTAAATATTTTGAGTCAGTTTCTGATCTTTTTCTTCTAATTCACTGAATTATATATTCATATGGGAAGTAGTGTCATGGAGTTTTAATTATTGTTTCTGTGTAATACGTTCTGTTAAAGTTACTCTTCGCTTTCTCCTTACATACTGTTGATGTTATTTTATGACTACTGCTTGATATTTTCATTTGTTTACTTTTCAAAATAAATTTCAGAATCATTTGGCTAAGTTCCACAACACAAAAAAAATACAGATGAAATTTTAATTGAATTCTACTAACTCTGTAAATTAACTAGACTAGACATCTTTGCAACATTTTGTAACCACTTTCTGAAATACAGTACACTTATCTACATGTTTCCCTTTCTTTCTCTCGCTCTCTCTCTCTCCAAACATATATATGTCTTTGTTTTATTTTATTTTGTGTTTTTTTAAAGCTAGGTTACCCACATATGTGTGTGTGTGTGTGTGTGTGTGTGTGTGTGTGTGTAATGTTCTTTAATTATTCATTTTTCATGATTCCAAATCAAACATTTCTTTTTTCCATTGTGTTTTACTTCTGACTGTTATCAATGTATAAAATATAATTTTTGGCATAATTATATTATATTCCTACATTTAAATGTCTTGTGTTTCAAAAATTTTAGAGTTTTAAAATAATTTTTAGGTATACAATATTGATTTCAAAAATGATTACTTGTAACTTTCCAATACTTAAACAATTACTGAATTCCCCAGAACTTTCCAAATAACACTATATAATAACAAGATCCTTATTTTGTTCTTGATTTAAACAGATTCACTTTAAAAGTGAGTGGTGAGATATGTACATTTTGTTCAATAAAATAATTTGTAAAATTAAAGTAATTAATATTTTATCATTAAATTGGTTTTTGGGGACAAGATACTCTGCAATAAACACAAATGAATTATTCTATTCTATTTTCTATTTATTAAAATAATAAATAATAACCAAAGATATTTTGCATCTACTGAAATGATGATGTGATTCCTGTTATTTAGCCTATTTATATTATATATTACAGTTGTGGATTTCCTAATGTTGAGCCATGCTTTTTTATACTCTGAATTAACATATCTGATATACTACTTGGTCAATGTATAAAAACAATGTTTTAAGGGGATTTTTAACAAGTGAGAGTAAACTCACAAGTTGGCCATTAAAGTGGTGAAAGATATAGAGAATGGCATAATATGAGAACTAGAATATTTAGCCTGGAGAAGAGAAAACTTAAATTATCTGCTTTAGAAAGAAAATGATAGTAATTTTTAAGTTTAAAGGACTTTTATTGGAGAAGATTATTTTGATTCAAAAATTTTCCAGAGGGAAGAACTAGTTAAAATGGGGTTAGAGAAATACAGATTGAAAACATTTTCTGTTAATTACAGAGTTTTAAAATGTAAATGTCCCGGTTCAAATGATTGAGCCTCATCATCAATATAAATGTTGAAGCAGAGACTGGATGACTTTTGGTCTGTAGAAAATCTTCTGCATAGGTTGAATGATTGGTCTGGATGACCTTTTAGGTACTTTCCAATTGCAAAACTATGAATCTGATTTTTTGCCTAAAGAACACATTATGCGTTATTATTTCTATTTTATAAATATTTTTTTGAAACCGATATGGTAGGCAGAATTCTAATATGATCCCCCAAATTTCTGGCCCCTAATATATGTTTTTAGATAAAAGGGTAGAAAAACCACTGTATCATAAGCCGCTTATAAGTTAGGTGGTGTAAAGTCCCTCAAAAGATCAGAGAGAATAAAAAATCTCAGATACTTAGATATCTGGGCACTAAATAATTTAAACTGAGAAAAAGTGAGGATTAAATGTCTTAAAGAGAGTATTAGAGTTGGTAGAAAGGTACATTCTAGAAGGGAATTAAAACTAATGATAACCATATTTTAAGTAGAAATAAAAGCTGAATAGAATAAGAGGTAAATGTAAGTTCAATTTAGAACATAGGGCCAGAAACTATAAGACAGTTTGCAATAGTCACTAATTTGAGAGTGGGCGGGTAGGGATGACGATGGTAAATGAACAAGGAATTCTGACTCCCAGATTCATGAAAAAGCTCTTAATTGTATTTTAGGAAATATTACTTTGCCAGGTTTAACAGGGTTGTTGCGGCTTATAAACAGCAAATGAAGCCAAGAAATAAATAACTAACTAAATAAATATATAATTTTAAAAATATTATATAAATATATATTTTGTTGTATGTATAATGCAAAAATAAAATATACACTTTTAATTTTTAAAAGTACTTGTAAAAGTATTGAGTGATAACTGCTTTATTTTGGTTATTCATACCTATCGAATGGATAACCATAGTAACTTAAAATGAGGTTCAAATCTAATAAAAGCTTCATTAGAAGGCTTGGTTTCTTGGAGATAATTGAGAAAATATTTCTATGACTTGCTATGAGATCTCAGGATAGAGGCAGAAATATCACAGTGTCACACAATGGCTAATTATAATGACTACCATTAATTGAATAGCATGTTAGAGAGTATTCGTTCGTAGCTGTTCTTTTCCTCCTTTCCTGGGCATGGATTCCCTGTTGGTGGAATATACTTCCCTGTCACATTGACTTTGGGGTTATCCATGTGGCTTGCTGCAGCAGTGAGCGGAAGTGATAGTGTGTGAGGTCCAAGTAAAGTTTCCCCAGCCTTTCTGCACTTCTGCTATCCACAGTGAAAAGAGCATGCCCAATGTACGCACTGTCCTTTCATCCTGAATCCCGGACAAAGAGACTTATGGAGCAGGTGTGAACCCAGTCTGCATACTGGAGCCACATGCAGCTTAACTGGTCAGGTGAGCTCAACCACTTCCAGGGGAACCGTAGACAAACAGAAGATTCCTGAGTGAGAAACAAATGTTTGCTGTTGTAAACCATCAAGATTTTGAGGTAGCTGCAGCTTCTTTACTTAAGCAAAGCCTGACTGGTACAATGCCCAATATTTTCTAAGAACTATGCTTGGTGCTTAATTTTTGTTATTTCAAACTTACAAAAAGCATTATAAAATTATCATCTCATAATATAATTATTAAAAAATAAAGTGATATCAGTATCTCAGTGTTACAAATGAAGAGATATACCTGGAGATTTTAAAAATTAACTTACACAATGCAGGTAATAAGTGATTTAACTAACATTGGAATCTGAATGTGTGTCTAAATCCGATAGCAGTGTTCTTTCTAGTACTTTGCGTAAATTAAGGAAGGGGCTCTTAATTACTTTTCCTTGTGCACATTGAAAAGTCATGGTCAAATATGCTTCATGTTTTAAGGACCAGAATATATTTGGAAAAAAGAGATTTTAGCTTTTGAATCAAGCAGTACTTCTTGAGTATGTCTGTGGATATGAGGTGTGTGCAAATGCATAAATTTTGGCTGTTGATGAATTATAAAATAAAAATGTACATTGAAGTTACTCTGGAAATGCAATCCATGTTAGAGAATAATATGTGGCAACCATATGCAATAAGTAGAGATGAGATGAGAACATCATTCTGTTACACTTACATTAACTCTAATCACATTTTGTAGCTGATGCTCTTATGAGGGCTGCCAACTAACATTTTAGGTAAATGAAGGGCTAGGATATATAGCCTTCAGAAAGCAGGCACCTCTCCTGTCAAATAGGTAATTACAGAGGCTATGACTCCATTAGGAAAATGGCGGCCAATCAATGTAAGCCCTAAGAGCTCAGATCCTTTGTAATTGATTGAGAGATTCAATGACTTTGATGCAATTGAGTTTCAAATGTAAGAAGCCAATATTTGGCCAGATGGCTGCCATGAATTCCAGAGGGAGTTTATGAATTTTAATAAGAGCAATAGCTGCACAATTTAAGTCACATGTACTGATGCTAAAATGAAATATGCAGATCAATATTGAAACTGCAACCTGGGGTATCCAAGCTTCCATTTGTTGTATTTTAATATTGCTATTTATTTCTGCAGGTATGCAATTGCTTATTATATGAGGTCTGCAGGAACTTGTTAATGCAACTCACAATTGATGTTTGGGATTACAGCCTACTTCTTATTTCTGCTGAGATGACCCATTATGTGGTTTAGGATAATTTAGAGGTTCTATTTCAGATGCACCCAGTTGTGCAAACAAGAGACATTTAGGCTTATTCAGTCACTTAATTCCTGCAAGGCTAATGTGAATAACATTCAAGAACTGGGAATAATTCATAAATGAATCAAGCAAGGTTATTAATTTTGTCATAGAAAAACTTAAAAATTGAATGAAGGAGGAGAGATATTTTAAAATGATTATAATACAAGGTTGGAAGGGATAAATATAAGGGAGGTATAGATAAAGCAGTAAGTCTGTTCAGTAGTTATGTTAATTTACTGTGGGTGATTAAATAAATACAAATAAGATGAGAGACTTTCATTTTAGATAACTGATAATTCTAACCAATGTTCTGAATAAAAATAACAAGAACAGCTGAATAACAATAGGAAAGCATATACTTGAAGGTATAAAATAGTAAAAAATATACTGAAGGATTATGGAGCCAAGGATTCAACAAGAATAGATGTATAGAGAGGTGAGCCAAGCATTAAAGTTGCTTATGTTTGCTGATTGTTGAAAAGAAAATAAAAATACTGATAATTATTTTTGATAGCTTCGTGGGACTAAGGGGACAAAAGTTGGACTTGAAAGCCTGTCCAAAGTAAGAACCCTGGTAAAACTCCCTGTCTGTGATTTAGGTTTGGACTTTGAAGGGCCACATCCCACGATTAGGGATGATGGGAAGTCACCCAACCCATGCTCAATCCCAATAAAAAGCTGAGAGTGATTACTGATGCTTCACTGGCTCAAACAACAAACAATCTTTTCATTGTTTGTTGGAAGTTTAAAATTATTTGTAACAACACAAAGTTCATTGCCTGTTAAAAATTGACCTGGCACACTGAGAAGCTGATATGAATGAGACTATGTAGAATTATCAAATACTTTAAAATAACTGAGTTTATTATATTCAAAAAAATGAAAGGCAAGGTGGAAAATGTTAACAGAGAACTGGAAATGATTTTTTAAAAAGACAGAAATTCTAAAAAGAAGCAAAGAAAAAATTTTAAAGTAAAAAATTTAAAAAATGTTTGAGTGGTAGTATTTACTTTAAAATTATTTATTTAGCTGTGCATTTATATTTCGTGAACTTTTCTATAAATGTGTCACATTTCACAATAAAAAGTATAAAAGATGTATAAAAGCTAACGTGTTTTTTCAGATTCCAAAGAGTATGTTAAATCTTTGAATGTATAAATTTATTCAAACTTTCATAGCAATTTTTTGAGATAGACATTATTGTTTCACCAAACAAGTGGGAAAACAAGACAGTTAAAAAGGACTGAAGGTCACACAGTCGGGGAATGGGGGGCCAGTTTACAAACCTGGATTTGCCTGACTTTGCCTTGTGCTCTTAACTCTGTGCTGGGAAAGGCTTGAGAAGTCCCTGCAAGAAGAAATTGTTTCTGAAGGTTACACAGAAAGTGATGTTGCTATGGCTAAACCTTCTGCTTCACCTGCTGACGTTTCTTTCTCGAAGAGATGATGATCCTACTTTGTTATTGTTATGTTCAGCCAAGCGGCTTCCATGACAAATTGATTGTGGCTTCTAAAATGACAATTTCTTAGACTTACCCACAGAGCTCCCTCTTTAAAGCCTGATTGTGTTCCCGGGGTGGAGGAGTGTGTACTGGGTCCTAACAAATGCAAACTTTCATTTCTCTTTTTCTCCTTTCACTGCAAGGAGGAATCAGCCCTCTTGTCCTATTGCTTTATACCGCCAAGGTTGCTTTACTGCGGGTGCTTGGTCGCTTTGTTCTGCTATGAGGTCCTTTGTAGTCTAGCTCCTTTGTAGTGCTAGTTCTTTCTCTCCCAGAGAGCCCTTCTCCTCCAGTTCTTTATGCAAATTGCTTCCTTCTCATTCCCCATCAGAGCTTGGAACTCAAAGGGAAGTTGGGAGAAACAGATTTGGCCAAGTTACAGAAAAACAGATTCTTTTATACTTTTCTCCAGGGTGATGGGCATCTATTCGCCTTACAATTTTGCAACTAATACCATCCAAATGATTCTTCCAGAAAAGAAAGATTTATTCAGAGGTCGTTTGTTGGTTCCATTTCTAGATATAGAAGTGGCTGGTATTTTTAGTTCTTGCCTCTTCTGGTTGGTTTCCCTCATTAGGCACACTGCCACATATCATAAACAATGAGACTCTTTTCTAACCCAAATAAGTTCCATCCACAGCTGTTTGTGTCTTCCAGTGACTTAGTATTCAGCAAAACAAAGTAAAACCACACTGTCCAGGCCACAGGTAATCAGTGACCTACTGTGCTAGCCACACACGTCTGATTCTCTACAGCTGTGACCGTCACATTACACAAATGACATTAAAAAGGAAATGGTGCATATTCAGGGGCATGAGGACTGAAATCCACATTAGGACAAATGATACAAGGAATTGGACACATTTACAGTGAAGTAAGGGCAAAAGAAGCAGGTTGGATCCTGGCTAGGATAGGAGGAATTGCCAGGTGGTAGGTGGATACAGATTGTAGCTCAGTGTAAGTACATTTTGGCTAATGTACAAAAGGAGTTATCCAACAAAAGAGATGAATTACCTTAAAGTTGTGAGTTTTATCAGTAAAAATGTTTAAATACTGGGTGAGCAGGCAGTAGCCACTGTTAGGGAGGTTTGATACAGGGTTTTTGCAATATGCATGTGGATTTGTCTTAGAAGTCAACAGTTACTGTTTCCAAGAAAAAAGTGTTCTAAGCTTTAACAAATTAAGGTACAATTTTTAGACCGTGGTTTACTTGTATGTTGAGCTACTTATATAAACTTTTGTGTTTTCTATTATTAAGAAAAAATAGAAAGAATAGTATAAATTTTGGACTAATCATATATAATGCTACATCACTGACCTAGGAATGAAATAGAAGGCTGAACTGGTATTTTTCTTAGTTTGTAAGCATCCTAAAACCTGAGATTCAAGAAAAAGCATTACATTTTTATTTATTTATTTCCTTCTCCTTGTTAGATAAGCGTCTTCATTTTTTGTTAATTCTTTTGTGAAGCTGTGTAGCCGCCATGATGTGCCATCTGGGGTCTGTAAGAAGTCACTTCACAGTTGAGTTAATAGGTGACATAGCACAGGTAGTACAGACTAGTTTAATCCAGAATTTGTTCAAAAATCTGTGCTCTGAGTGTTGTGTGGGGAAGGAAAGAAAAGATGCTTTCAGGCATTGTTTTCTGAAAACTGGTATTGAGTAAACAAGGCTTTCCCTTACCAGAGTAAGTCTTTTAATAATATAAAAGCAGAAAGAGCTCCAAGCTCTTCTGATTTAGGCTTTTCTGACCTATTTGGTGTTGGAAGTTAGAGAGCCTTGGCTTTTCTAATCAGTTTTATCTCAATAATGTCTGACTTCAGAGACAGCAGTAACAGAACTAACCGGGCAGAAAAAAATTCCCCTGAGAGCCATTTCAATTTGTAAACCTTTAGTAAGCAGTTTAGCATGAGGATCTTCAACCCTGGAGGAATCACATCAGAGTTTAATAATCCTAAGCCAAAAACCAGACTCTTAGATATACAAGATTTTATTTGAAGGCAAAAGTAAAGACAGTGGGGGAAAAGTAGACCTCTAGTTTCAATTGTAGAATAAAAACTATTGATGGTTTTATTTTTAAACTTAATCACAGCTTAAAAGAGTGGTAACTGACCTTCGGTTTTAGGATTTTTTTTTTTTACATTTTTTTCTGTGCATGAAGATCTGAGCTCCTTATGATCTTAATCATATACCTCTGAGTAGGTGGACTGGCACAATGAAAGAGTAATTCTATTTTCCCAGGACAGAAAAAGAAAGGAAAGTCAGATATGAAAATGTGAGCTTCTTTAACTCTATTACCCAAAACCTGTGCTTCTCTTGATTGAAAGATTCATTTTTCACATGTGCAAAACAAAGTTTTCAGATCAAAGTTTCTCTTAAAAATATTTCTTGAATCTGATTGCTAGATTTTTTCCCCCCCTCTCTGAAATTTCTACCATCTATAATCTGGCTCCAAATACTACAAGCCCTGGAATGGCTACTTTTACACTTGGATTTTGGATATGTATTTTTTTTAAACTTGTGTATGCATTAAATAATACAAGCAATTCAAAATATTTGCAAAGGTTTCCCCTTAAAATTATTCTCCAGAATTAAGGTATAAATAAAAGAGGAGCATGGGAGAGAGAATAAGGTGATGGATAATTCCAAGGGAAAAGGTAGAGGTTTTTAAAAATTCATTGCTACTTTGTTACATTTTAGGGATTAATCAGTGTTGTTGAACTTCTTGTTGACCACAGCCATTTTACTGAAGCCTATGGCTGTATCATTGTCTTAATTTTCAGCAAGCCTGTCAGCTGTGATGCTACATTTTATAAACAATCTATTGTTTTGCAGGCTGCAGGAGTGATTAGATTCAGGGGTATTTTTTAAGACTCATTTATATAGATGAGGCAAGCCAAAGTGACGAGAATTTATGAGAGCAATATGACAAATGATCCTCTTTTTAAGCACTGGATAGTCCTTTACAAAAGTAGTTTATGTTAGTGAATTTATAGCTGGCATCAAAAAGGCTAGTCAGCCCTATCTAATCACTTGAATGCTTTTCAAAATGTCTCCTTCCAAAATAGGTCTATTTTGGAATCATATCTGTATAGGTGTAGTAGTCCTGCAACTACTATTGAGTTCTTACGACATGCCAGTCAACATGCTAAGCACTTTATATGCATTATATATTCATTCAGTCCTCAGAATAATCACATGTGGTAGGTTCTATTATTATTCTTATTATTTTATAGATGAGGTCATTGAGGCTTAGAGAGGCTAAACTGCTTATGATCATTGAGGAGCCAGGACCTAATGTCAGACAGTCTAACTTCAGAGCTTGTACTTTCATCACCCTGATCAGTTATTTCATTGACCTATTAATGGATAAAGGGAAGGTTAAGTTACATATTATATATCTTTATACACACACACACCCCATACACGGTAGCATGCCATAATGGTATATATGCATACACATAAAGAATGCAATAATTTTTTTCATGACATTTTCTGTCAAAGCCTGTGACTGCCTCTGAGGCATGCTTTTTTTTTTTTTTTTTGGAGATAGGCTATATGCACTTTTAAATGAAACTAGACAAAGAAATGTTGTCTAGATCTCCCTTCTGGCAAGTGTATTTTATAAGCTTAGTTCAGGGCCAAAAAGAAGAGTTGTTTTATCTTCCTTGTATACCCTTCATATTTCCCCAGGAACTATGTCAGCTTGTTCCTATCACTGGCAGAGACCGGACGCAAGGCTGTATTAAAGAGAAAAACAAATAACTTGTAATTTTGAGATTGCTTATGAACTAGGAGTAGTTTATACTTTGGCAAATGCATTTGTGTTTGTGTGTGTATGCATATGTACATGTAGGCATATATATTTTCACATACTTCTATGGTTTAAGTGTCCCTGCTGAAACTCAGACTGAAATTTAATTGCCTTTGTAACAGTGTTAAGAGGTGGGGTGTTTAAGAGGTAATTAGGTTATGAGGGTTCCACCCTCATGAATGAATTAATGTGGGAGGAGGTTAGTTACTGTGGGAGTCCCACCCTCCTTTCCTTTCTGTCTCTCATGCTTGCTTCTGCCTTCTGCCCTGTCATAGGATGACCCTTGTCAGATGCTGGCACCATGCTCTTGGATTTCGCAGCTCCAGAACTGTGAGAAATTTCTTTTTAGAATAAATTACCCAGAATTAGGTATTCTGATATAACAGCAGAAAACAGAATAAGACACATAAGCAAACATTTTGCGTATTTTCTTGGTTCCCGGCATGCTCAAATAGTACATAATTTGCTTTTTTTTTTTTTTTTAAGGAAGCTCATTGATGAGTATGAAATCTCTTCATTTTCTGGAATTCTGTTGAACAACACAAACTCAAAAAGCAATCATTTCACCTGCCATGCATTTATCTAAATACTTAGTTGCTAGAAGATTTTGTCTAATATGACCCCAGTTTTCTTATCTCCTAAAATTTCGATTGTTTTTTGCTTGAATTTTTCACTCTTTATGCTATTTAACTATTATTTTTCCCTTTACTCGTGCTTTTACAATGCTCTTTGAGCCGTTTTTTTCCTTTTTATCCTGGATAACTCTTATTTACCTTTTAAGACTCAGCTTCGATAGCCCCTTTCCTAGAGGGCCTCCTACTGTTCTGCTACTATCAGAGTAAGTTGGTAGATGCCTCTTTCTGGATCTTATGGTATTCTAGACAAAGTATCCTATGCACATCTCTGCTGTAGCTATTCTTATACCATTTGAATTGTCTGTCCACAGGTCTGATCCCCTTCTAGTCTCTGAGCTTCTTGGGTGCACTACGCTGTGTGTTCTAATCTCTGTGATATTTGTGTGCAGCTGAGTGTCTGACACATGATGAGTGTTGGGAAATGCTTGTTGAATTAAAAATCATTTTTTAAAAATTTATTTTTTATTTCAATAGGTTTTTGGGGAACAGGTGGTATTTTGTTATATAAATAAGTTCTTTAGTTACGATTTCTGAGATTTTGGTGCGCCCATCACCTGAGCAGTGTACACTGTACCCAATGTGTAGTCTTTTATCCCTTACCACCCCTAACCTTCTCCCTGAATCCCCAAAGTTCGATGTGTCATTCTTATGCCTTTGTGTCCTCATAGCTTAGCTCCCATATATGAGTGAGAATGTAGGCTGTTTGACTTTCCATTCCTGAGTTACTTCACTTAGAATAGTCTCCAGTTCCATCCAGGTGGCTATGAATGCCATTATTTCATTCCTTTTTATGGATGAGTAGTATACCATGGTGTATCTATATCTATATCTGTATCTATCTATATCACATTTTCTTTATCCACTTGTTGATTAATGGGCATTTGGGTTGGTTCCAGATTTTTGCAATTGCAAATAGCGCTGCTATAAACATGCATGTGCAAGTATCTTTTTTGTAAAATGACTTCTTTTCCCTTGGGCAGATACCTAGTAGTGGGATTGCTGGATCAAATGGTAGATCTACTTTTAGTTCTTTAAGGAATCTCCACACTGCTTTCCATAGTAGTTGTACTAGTTTAGATTCTCACCAACAGTGTAAAAGTGTTCCCTTTTCACCACATCCCCGCCAACATCTATTTTTAAAAAAAATGTTGTGGCCATTCTTGCAGGAGTTAGGTGGTATTGCATTGTGGTTTTGATTTGCATTTTCCTGATAATTAGTGATGTTGAGCATTTTTCCATATGCTTGTTGGCCATTTGTATATTTTCTTTTCAGAATTGTCTATGTCCTTAGCCCATTTTTTGAAACGATTGTTTTTCACTTGCTGATTTGTTTGAATTCTTTGTAGATTCTGGATATTAGTCCTGTCAGATGTATAGAGTGTGAAGATTTTTCTCCTACTCTATGGGTTGTCTGTTAAGTCTGTTGATTATTTCTTTTGCTGTGCAGAAACTTTTTAGTTTAATTAAGTCCCATTTATTTATCTTTGCTTTTGTTACATTTGCTTTGGGTTCTTTGTCATGAAATCTTTGCCTAAGCCAATGTCTAGAAGGGTTTTTCTGATGTTATATAGAATCTTTAGGGTTTCAGGTCTTAGGTTTAAGTCTTTGATACATCTTGAGTTGATTTTTGTATAAGATAAGAGATGAGGATCCAGTTTCATTCTCCTACACGTGGCTTGCCAATTATCTGAGCACCATTTGTTGAATAGGGTGTCCTTTGCCCACTTTATGATTTTGTGTGCTTTGTCAAGCCTCAGTTGGATGCAAGTATTTGGCTTTATTTCTGGGTTCTCTATTCTGTTCCATTGGTCCATGTCCCAATTTTTTATACCAGTACCATGCTGGTTTGGTGACTATGGCGTTATAGTATAGTCTGAAGTTGGGTAATGTGCTACCTCCAGATTTGTTTTTTTTGCTTAGTCTTGTTTTGGCTACGCAGGCTCTTTTTTTGGTTCCATATGAATTTTAGGATTGTTTTATCAAGTTCTTTGAAGAATGATGGTGGCATTTTTGTGGGAATTGCATTGAATTTGTAGATTGCTGTTGGCAGCATGGTCATTTTTACAATATTGATTCTATCCATCTGTGTGCACTGGACGTGTTTCCATTTGTTTGTGTCATTTCTGATGTCTTTCAGCAGTGTTTTGTAGTTATTCTTGTTGAGGTCTTCCATGTCCTTGGTTAGGTGTATTCCTAAGTATTTAATTTTTTTTGCAACTATTGTGAAAATGATTGAGTTCTTGATTTGACTCTCAGCTTGGTTGCTGTTGGTGTATACCAGAGTTACTAATTTGTGTACATTAATTTTGATTCCTGAAACTTTGCTGAATTCATTTACTAGTCCTAGGAACTTTTTGGATGAGTCTTTAGAGTTTTCTAGGTATATGATCATATCATCAGCAAACAGTGACACTTTGATATCCTGTTACCAATTTGGATGCCCTTTTTTCTTTTTCTGATTGTTCCGGGGAGGACTTCCAGTACTATGTTGAATAGAAGTGGTGAGAGTGGGCATCCTTGCCTTGTTTCAGTTCTCAGAGCGAATGCTTTCAACTTTTCCCCATTCAGTATAATGTTGACTGTGGGTTTGTCCTAGATGACTTTTGTTACCTTGAGGTATGTCCCTTCTATGCCGATTTTGCTGAGGGTTTTAATCATAAACGGATGTTTGCTTTTGTCAGATATTTTTTCTGCATCTATTGAAATGATCATGTGATTTTTTTCTTTTTAATTCTGTTTACGTGGTGTATCACATTTATTATGTTAAACCATCCCTGCATCCCTGGTATGAAACTCACTTGATCATGGTGGATTATCTTTTTGATATGTTGCTGGATTTGGTTCACTAATATTTTGTTGAGGATTTTTGCATCTATGTTCTTCAGGGATATTGGTCTGTAGCATTTTTTTTTTGTTGTTGTTGTTATGTCATTCCATGGTTTTGGTATTAGGGTTATACTGGCTTCATAGAATGATTTAGGGAGATTCCCTCTTTCTCTATCTTTTGAAATAGTATCGATAGGATTGGTACCAATTTGTTTTTGAATGTCTGATAGAATTGAGCTGTGAGTCCATTTGATCCTGGACTTTTTTGTTGTTGTTGGCAATTTTTAAATTCCCATTTCAATCTTGGTGCTTGTTATTGGCCTGTTCAGAGATGCTATATCTTCCTGGTTTAATCTATGAGGTTTGTATAGTTCCAGGAATTTATCTATCTCCTCTAGGTTTTCTAGTTTATGCACATAAAGGTGTTTATAATAGCCTTGAATAATCTTTTGTATTTCTGTGGTATTAGTTGTAATATCTCCTGTTTCATTTCTAATTGAGTTCATTTGGATCTTCTCTCTTCTTTTCCTGGTTAATCTTGCTAATGGTCTGTCAATTTTACTTATCTTTTCAAAGAACCAGTTTTTATTTCATTTATCTTTTGTACTTTTTTAGTTGCAATTTTATTTAGTTGTGCTCTGATCGTCATTATTTCTTTTCTTCTGCTGGGTTTGGGTTTGGATTGTTCTTGTTTCTTCAGTTCCATGAGGTGTGACCTTAGATTGTCTATTTGTGCTCTTTCAGACATTTTGATGTAGGCATTTAATGCTATGAACTTTCGTATGAGCACCACCTTTGCTGTATCCCAGAGGTTTTGATAGGTTGTGTCACTATTATTCAGTTCAAATAATTTTTTAATTTCCATTTTGATTTCATTGTTGACCCAATGATTATTCAGGAACAGGTTATTTAATTTCTATGTATTTGCATGGTTTTGAGGGTTCCTTCTGGAGTTGATTTCCAATTTTATTCCACTGTGGTCTGAGAGGGTAGTTGATATAATTTTGATTTTCTTAAATTTCCTGAGACTTGTTTTGTGGCCTGTCATATGGCCTATCTTGTTGCCTGAATACGTTTTTTTTTCATTGTGTTATTGTTGTATAGATCCTGTAAGATTTATGCTTTAAGGGGGTTCTATTTTGGTGTGTTTTGAAGATTTGTTTCAAGATTTAGAGGTCATTTTAGCAGCTCTTGTAGTGCTGGCTTGGTAGTGGCAAATTCTGTCAGCATTTGTCTGGAAAAGACTATCATTCCTTCAGTTTTGAAGCTTAGTTTCACTCGATACAAAATTTTTGGCTGATAATTATTTTGTTTAAGGAGGCTAAAGATAGGACCCCAATCCCTTCTAGCTTGTAGGGTTTCTGCTGATAAATCTGCTGTTAATCTGATAGGTTTTCCTTTACAGGTTACTTGATGTTTTTGCCTCATTTCTTTCCTTCATCTTGACTTTAGATAACCTGATGAGTATGTGCCCAGGTGATGATCTTTTTGTGAGAAATTTCCCAGGTATTCTTTGAGCTTCTTGTATTTGGGTGTCTAGATCTCTAGCAAAGCCAGGGGGGGTTTTCCTTAATTATTCTCTCAAATATGTTTTTCAAACTTTTAGATTTCTCTTTTTCCTTGGGAACACCAGTTATTCTTAAGTTTAGTCATTTAACATAGTCCCACACTTCTTGGAGGCGTTGTTCATTTTTTAAAATCCTTTTTTCTTTGTCTTTGATGGATTGGGTTAATTTGAAAGCCTTGTCTTTGAGCTCTGAAGTTCTCTTTTCTGCTAGTTCAATTCTATTGCGAGACTTTCCAGTGCATTTTGCATTTCTCTGTTTTCTTGATTTCCAGAAGTTGTGATTGTTTTTATTTATGCTACCTATTTCACTGAAGAATTTTCTTTCATATCTTGTATCATGTTTTTAATTTTTTTTTTTTTAAGTTGAACTTCACCTTTCTCTGGTGTCGCCATGATTAGCTTAATAATTGACCTTCTGATTTTTTTTTCTGGCAATTAGGGATTTCTTCTTGGTTTGCATCCATTGCTGGTGAGCTGCTATGATCTTTTGGGGGTATTAAATAACCTTTTTTTGTTGTATTACCAGATTTTTTTTTTTTCTGGTTTTTTCTCATTGGATAGACTATGTCAGTAGAAAGATCTGGGATTCAAGAACTGCTGTTCAGATTCTTTTGTCCCACGGGGTGCTCTCTTGATGTCATGTTCTCCCCCTTCCCGGAGGAATGGGGCTTCCTGAGAGCTAAACTGTAGTGACTGTTTTTGCTCTTCTGGGTCTGGCCACCCAGCAGAGCTACCAAGCTCTGGGCTGGTACTGGCAAGTGTCTGCAAAGAGTCCTGTAATGTGATCCATCTTCAGGTCTTGTAGCCATGGATACCAGCACCTGCTCCAGTGGAGGTAGCAGGGGAGTGAAATGAACTCTGTGAGGGTCATTTGTTGTGTTTTTGCTTATTACTCTTGTTTTGTGTTGCTTGGTCTCCCCACCAGGAGGTGGTGCTTTCAAGAGCACATCAGAGCAAGGCGCAGTGGCTCATGCCTATAATCCCAGCGCTTTGGGAGGCCGAGGCAGGTGGGTCACCTAAAGGTAAGAGTTCAACACCAGCCTGGCTAACATGGTGAAACCCCGTCTCTACTAAAAATACAAAAAAAAATTAGCCAGGCATGGTCACAGTCCCCTGTAATCCCAGCTACTTGGGAGGCTGAAGTAGGAGAATCTCTTGAATCCAGGAGGTGGAGGTTGCTGTGAGTGGAGATCGCACCATTGCACTCTGGCCTGGGCAACAAGAGCGAAATATTAAAATACAAAAAACAAAACAAAACAAAAAGGCAGGGTGCAGTGGCTCACGCCTGTAATCCCAGCATTTCAGGAGGCCAAGGTGGGTGGATCATGAGGCCAGGAATTCAAGACCAGCTTGGCCAAGATGGTGAAACCCATCTCTACTAAAAATACAAAAGTTAGCTGGGAATGGTGACAGGTGCCTGTAATCCCAGCTACTCGGGAGGCTGAGGCAGAGAACTGCTTGAACCTGGGAGGCAGAGGTTGCAGTGAGCCTAGATGGTGCCACTGCACTCCAGCCTGGGTGACAAAGCGAGACTCTGTCTAAAAAAAAAAGCACAATGTTGGTACCATAGGGAGGAAGCAAACTTGCCCTAGTGTGGCCTGGTTAAGTGTCCTGGTTTCTCAGGCGGTAGGCAGGACCATAAAGCTCCCAAGAGACTATGACCTTTGTCTTCCGCTACCAGGGCAGTTAAAGAAAGACCACCAAGTTGGGGCAGGGACAGGCATGTCTGAGGTCAGCCTCTCCTTGGATGGGGCTTGCTGCAGCTGCTGTAGGTGATGGGGATGGGGCTCCTAGTCCATTGGAGTTATATTCCCAGGGAGATCCCTCTGCTGAGTCATACAGGTTGCCAGGAAGTGAGGGAAAGCCAGCAGTCACGGGTTTCACCACACTCCCACACAGCCTGCGGTCCTAAAGGCCTATCTCACTACCACTGTGAGCAACACGGAGTCAATTTCCAGGAAGCCAGTGACCAGGTGCTGAGAATTTGCCTCAGACCGCAAGCCGCCCCACTGAGAAAGCAAGCCGATTCAGGTTTTCGGCGTCTCAGGGAGCCCGCAGCAGTGATCTAGTTCCTTCAAAGGGTGTGTGGATTTTCTCAGCTTTCCTGGTATGTTGCTGTGGTAGTCACTGGAGCAAAAGTTCGTGATGTGAATCTTCACACGCTGCTCTGTCTGTCGGAGTGGGAGCTGCTAGCGAGTTCTCCCTCCTATCCGCCATCTTAACCCCTCAACCAGTAAGTGTTTAAAGACGCAAATCTCATGCCCTCCCAGTCTCCACTCTTTAAAAGTCCTTCCTTTCCTGACTTCTCGTGGCAGGTACAAACTTTATCACTTATTTGGGAATTAATCATATGTTGCTCTGGGAGTCTCCCTTATATGGCTGCAATTTAAACCTTATAATGGTATTTAATATTTTCTCTCTTTTCTCAGCTAGATTTTGAACTCCTTGGAGGTAAGAGGAAGATTTTATAATTTTGGGTGTTCTCAGTACCCAAAATACTATTTTCTATATATTACCTGCTTGATAATATTGGATCACGAATTGTTAAAACACTTCAAAAAGCAATAACAAGAGCGCTTTCCAGAGCACAGATTTCACTGCCATTGCTTTTTCACTCTCCATTTCCTCAAACATTAGATCCGTTGTCTAATAACAGAGACTTCAGAGAAGCCCTTTTATTTCTCAAAGAAATCACAAGAACCTCTCAGGGAGAGAGAATGGAAGGTGTTTTTTTTTCCCCCCTTAGGGAAAGATAAAATAGAGGGACTGTGGAAACCTTCTTTATTTTTGAGCCCTCAGTTTCTTTATTTGTAAACTTCAGGTAATAGATGTTTCCCTGATGGAGTTGTGATGAATGGTCAATGAGAAAACGTATGCAAAGCATGTAACAGTGCCTTGCACACAGTGAATCATAGTAAAGGTTAGCTATTATTATTGTGAGCATTCACTATGGGCGTGATTGTTTGAAAGAGTTTCATAGAAAAAAAGCCACTTAGAGTATATTCAATTGGTTTATTTTTAAAAATAATGAACACTTACATAATGTTCTTATTCCTATGTTTAGGTACTGTTCTAGGTTCAAACTCATTTGAACCTTTAAACACTTGTTAAGTACGTGCCATTATTATCTTCATTTCAGAAATGAAGCCTCTGACACACAACAGATTATCCAGTCACACAGCTAGTAAGTGGTAGAGCTGGAGTTTGAACCCATGCGCTTTGGTTATAGAGTCCATGCACTTAGCCATTATAAAATAGAGGGCATCTTCTAGAAGCATCTATTCAACGTCTAATTTGTGCTGGACACTGAGGTTAGAGAGACGAATATATACACTCTGCTTTAGTGGCTTTCACAGACTAAGGTGGGAGATAAACAAACTAGTACACAATTACTGATTAATATAATAGGAGCTATAATTAGGGTTATCTTATGTCCCAGTGTGCCTGAGATAGTCCTAGTTGATCCGTGTCATTCAGCGTAATTATTAATAGTGTTTAATTTGATATTCAACAGTGTGTTGGTTCAGATGATGAATTATATAGTCTCTGTTAGTTGTACTAAGGGGATGCATGAGGTATTCTCGCAGCTCAAAATGGGAAGGACTGACTTCCTGGAGTGGGGCTTCACCTGACTGAATCTTGTAGGATGAGAAGCAGTTTTTGTCAGGTAGGCAAGGGATATTTGAAGCAGAAGGAAAGGGCATAGGAGTGTGAGAGTACTGAGTGTGTTCAGGAAAGATCAAGTAGATTGGGGGTGCTATGATAAGGTGATTCTAAAACCTGGATGCACATTAGAGTCACCTGGGGAGTTGGAAGAAAACTCCATGGCCAGGGTGCACCAATTAAATCAGAATCTCGAGCTGATTTTTAAAGCTTTCCAGGTGATTACAATATGGTTTGAGACCCTCAGAGGTAGAGAGCCCTTGAGAGACAGCAAGGGTATTAATGGTAGATGGGAGAGGGGAAGTAGGCAAGGACCAGCTCATGGAGGGATATCGTCATAATCAAAGGTACTTCAACTTGTCCATGAATGAAATTTCTGGCTTTTGGCAGAGCTTCAGTCTGGTGGGCGTGGATATCTTGAAGCCCTTTCACTACTGGCTGTTTCTTGTTAGGGCAGCAGCATGAGCCAATGACAAGCTGTGAATAGTAGCTTATAACTTGTATTCACAACCCTCAAAAAGTGAGTGTTATGGCCTAATTCCACTCGTAAAATGTCTTTCTGTGTCCCAGAAAAATCTTTTAGCAGTGCTAAGATTGCCAAATATTATTAGACATGTGAGGCAGAACATACTTTTATATGATAAGGATGGGCATGAGAATACCTTAGAACAATTCTTTCTGTGAAAAAGAATCCCTAAAGTACATATATATGACATATGTATGTCTCCATAAATTTCTGTGAAGAAAATTGAAGTTATTTTTTACTATCTCTTGATAGGAAACTAGCCCAGCTAGTTGTTTAAGATGGAACATGTTAATTATCAGGACTGGTTTAGTGTATAAAAGTGAAATTTCAAGAACAGAAAACCAAACACCGCATGTTCTCACTCATAGGTGGGAACTGAACAAAGAGATCACTTGGACTCGGGAAGGGGGACATCACACACCGGGGCCTATTATGGGGAGGGGGGAGGGGGGAGGGATTGCATTGGGAGTTATAGCTGATGTAAATGATGAGTAGTTGGGTGCTGACGAGTTGATGGGTGCAGCACAGCAACATGGCACAAGTATACATATGTAACAAACCTGCACGTTATGCACATGTACCCTAGAACTTAAAGTATAATAATAAAAAATAAAAAATAAAAAAATAAAAAAAAATTAAAAAAAAAAAAGGGAAATTAGAAAGGTTAATAATGATGTCCATACTTTATCTTGCAGAAGGACAATCTGCCTTGCAGCACGTTTATGGATGATATGGAGTTCCCCTGCAATGAATACGTGAACACTCTGTTCTTCAGGATGGCACTTGGGATGATGTGGAGGTAAACTCAACTGAGCAAGTAGGTTTTACTGAGCCAGGGCAAGAGAGACCTTTGTTTTGGGCTCCATGCAGTACAGGCTCTGATCTGGTTCTCTGGTCCTATCCTTCTACATGGGGCATGTGTCCTCAGAGCCACCTGGAGTCCTTATGGCCACCTGGTGCCTGCCTCCCTTGTTTCTGGACGTGTTTTTGTACCTAAGACCGTGGAGTTCCTAGCCTCAGTAATCCTAAGCCTGGTTCTAGAACTCACAGAGGCCTCTTCCTTAGGAATTTCCTCTGGGAAAGAACCAACCATGATGTCTTTGGATGTACCAGTGGGCTTGATGGATAGTTTTAGGGTGGTCAGTGGGGATGGAGCTTGGATATGAGTGATCCACATGCATAGACAGTTGTCTTAATTGGAGCACACACGTGTGTGCAAGTCCTCTCATTTTGTAGGATAGAGCTGGGGTGGAAAGAGAAGGAAGAGCTGGCTTTTCCCATGATACTATGTCTTGTCACAGAACTCCAAGTCCTCTCACAATTATAAATTTGAATCTAGGCTTCCACGTCATTATGAAGGTACTTCTGTCTGGATTACAGGAGATAACCTATAATATTCATTTAAATTTTGTCAGGTGTTTCATGCATTACAAATATTTAGGAATATGGATTTTCATTGGGACTCTTGACCTGGACATTTCAAAAATTAGAGACAAGCCTAAAGCCAGGTCACAAAAATGGTATGTAGAGAAACTTGAGTCACCTGAGAGAAGAGTGAAAAACTGTATCTCTGCTTGTTTCAAATTAGCTGAACCTCATTCATCCAGTATTTTATATAACATCAAATCGAACAATTCATCCAACTATTGTCCCAGCACTGAATGTGGGTGAGAAAAATAATATCTCAAAATCTGTGACTAGATCAGAACCTGCTATTGCAGAACCGGGAAGAGGAGACCTTGTTTGTATCTTGGAACTTGCTGGTGAATCCTGTAAGGGGTGAAATCAATAGTCATTCAGTACCTCCGAAGTGTTAGGCACTGTATTAACCACTTTGCTTTTGTTAAATTTTATTCCTTGCAAAGCAGGAATTGTTATTCAAATGTTAAAAATGTAGAAACCTTTGTTTGGGTGATTAAACAACTTGCCCGGGGTCCTGGATTTATCTATTGGTCCCTAACCAGACTCAACTTCTAGAACTCATGCTTTTTCCTAACCCAGATTTCCTTCCATAAGAATGGTAAATGTCCTTCAAGACAAAATTACAAGCAAAGTCATTTTTACTAAGAAGTTGAGTTTGGCTTTTTGAAAATGGCTTTTGTTTTCTTCCTCACATTTCAACACCCCACCCAGCTATCTGCCTTCCTCCTTTGCCTTTTGAGTAAATCACTCTAATTATAAACTTTGTAAATGAAGTTCTAAATAAGCTATTTAAGTTTATTCCTATTAGATGGGACAACAGATTAGAAATCCACTGCCACCTGGGGTGGGAACGTGTTAGATTTCCATGCTAATGCCTCATGCATGTTTTATGCCTTAGATTAGTAGCTAATGTGGTCATTGATCATCTCGTGTCATATGAGCTACAAACCTGCTGCTTTGAGCTAATTCTTTAAAAAACTTGTTTCCAAATCAGTATTCAAAGTCCAGACTAAGGTTTCTAGTTTGGAAAAGAGGTTATATTTGCTTTTGGTGAGGGGTCAGAAACATTTTTCTACCTGTTTATCCTCTTTGTAGATAATAAACAGTGTAATATATCGTTAGAATAAGTTTGAGAAACTGACAAAGCAAAAATATTTCCTAAAATCTAGACCTGAAACCACCTTTATATCCTATATAGTTCCTTTCTGTGCTACTTGTAAGTAAAAAAATGTTAAAAGCTGTCATTTGAAAGCCTATTCAATTTGTATTTGGATTTCTTAAGCATTTATCCTAGTAAGTAGGAAATTGAGAGCATTTTTACTTCAAGTCATATAGCTCTGCCATTAGTGAGGTCAAATTCAAGTTCTGCTCCATCCACTTAGTAACTGTGTGACCTTAAACAAAAATTTTATCATCCCTGAGTCTTAATGTTTTTATTGGAAACATGAGACACATGATAGTGCTTTCCTCAAGGGTGGTTATCAGGGCCAACTGATCCTGCTTAGGGGTAGAAACTAGCCACAACTCAGTCCTGTGCATTGGAAAGCTGTTGTAGGTTTTATGTTTACTCTTCAACAAGGACCCTTTTAGTCTTTTTAGAATCTGAGTTGACCCTGCAGCTAAGTCAATAATAGAGGAGGAAGTAAAGGACATTGAACAATGCCAACTTGTAGTGGAGCAGTCTCAATACTGGGCACGGAAACATCCCCTACAGCCTAGAAAGAGCAAGTTCACATTGAGATTGACACAGCTGGTCACGAAGAGGTATCCTACCACCATTAAGGGAAATGCCAATGCTTTTCCTAGTTCTCTTGATGTCCTCCTCTTTCTATGCATACATCTCCGAAAACTTCCACATTAATATATTCCTAAATGGACAGGGATAGCACTTTTTTAAAAAAGAATTTCTGGGGGAATTTCTCCAGAAGCAATCATGAGAGAGCCAGGGCTGCTCTGGTGCTGGCAGAGTGCTAGATCTGTTAGGCTGTCAGCTTGGCTTGCAGCTCTCTCTTGGTTGCAGCTATATCACAAGAGCTTGGGGAGCATTAGGCAGCCATATGAGGCTCTGGATGATTCTCTGGCTGCCAATAACCTCATGAGTTTCAGACTCAAGAACAGAAGTTTTGGTGATCAGGGAGTATTTGATTCAATAAGAAAGTCCCTGAAGTGTAAGTGGAACCAATCATGACGAGTTGAGAGGGTTGGACAATTATGTCTTTAAGTGTTTGCTGGGAAGTTTCTTATATAATCTTGTTTTTTGTTTATTTAATGGCCAGGGGGGATCGGGTTGAAGCTGTCACCAAATCTACCAACCTATTGCAGAATTCAGTTTGTTTTGCTCTTTTCTTTGGATCCTTTGCAGTGCATTTTAAATTATAACCGAATGTTTCAAAGATAATTACAGGATAGTTTCCTGGCAGGATACCTGCAGTTTTCCTGATCCCTTTTATTTCTACATACAGAGTAACTTTAGACATATAAATATGTGTATGTTTGCTAGTTAGGCTCTCCTATTTTAAGTAGAGATCAGATATATAATTTTATAATTCATTGAGAACAATTTTGTTTAGATATTTTGTCTTCTCTGTTGAATGTGTGATTAGGACTTTTTGTTAACAAATCAAAACACCTTTCTGATTTAGCTTAAGCATTACCCAGGTTCTTAGTATAATGATGAGAACATGATACATGCTTAGCACATTGATAAATGAAAAAGCTTGAATTGCATAAAGAAAAATACAGGTATTAAGCTAAAGAAGGAAGTTTTCAGAGACTCAAGATGGTAGTAGTAGGCTTACTTGGTCGTAGAATTAAAGTAAATGTTCTAGATACTTTAGACTGCAAAAATAAATCAGCATAAAACTATGGTTGCAACCATTTTCAGAAGAAAATATAGAAACTGAACATTGCTTTCTGTATTAGAGGATGGAATAATAGTATGGAAGATGTCATAGAGTGCAGGTTCTGGAGATAGACTGCTAGATGCAAATCCTGAGATTGCTCTTTTGATCTGCGGGATCCTGGGCAAGTAGCTTAGTTTTCTCTTTTGTAAAAGAGGCATAACAATAATATCTGCCTCAGCAGCGTGTTGGTAGGATTTAAAGAAGTATCTCACATGAAGGGCCTGGCCAAGAGTAAACACTTAATAATGAGGACCATTATTATTACTACCGTTCATTATTCAGGAGCATCATAAACCTTTTACTACGTCTTGAGAAGATTTGAATGTTCTTCTTGGGTTTCTGATTTTTGAAATCTAATTTCTTAGAGATGCCCGAGGCCGAGAACATGTAGTCAAAGGTGATAGTGTCTTTAGTGGCCTGATTAGGTGTTAGATTTCCAGTTGGTCTCCAGATCCTGTACTGATGCTCTTTCCCTTTTCCCTTACTGTGCTGTTCTGTGCCCTGGTGACTTTGCTGGGCTCAACAGTTGCTTTAGTGGCATAGCCAGAACTGTGAGATTTGTCTTGCTTCCCCCCTTCTTACCAGATCCTGAAAATGATAAAGATAGCATGCTATCAAATCTGAGGATACCATTGCTCTGAGAGGGAGAGCTAATGCCTGGATAACCAAGCAAGGATTCAGAGGTCACAACTAAACTAAAAGATAAAATTTACTAAGATAAATACATAGTTTATTTTTAAAATTTTAATATGAATGATATTCAAGCACAGGCTTGGACAGAGTTGATTCAGTAATGTAGATAATTTTCTTGACTTTAAGGTCAGAATGAGACAGAAATATGAGCTGGTGCCTATTACATTCTGTACCACAGTTGACTATTGCTGTGTATGCAGGATTTGGTCTAAACTTCTCAAGTCCTTAGATCTAAAATGATGTTCACCAATATGGGAAGACTAAGCAGCTATCTACACTCAATCACTAGGCAAGTGGTTTACTGGTAAATACTAATCTTGAAGTGTATGTTCTTTAAATTAAGCCATGATTTTATCTTCATTATTTAATAAAAGCAGACTATAAAGAACACATTCATATTCTTATTATGCTATGCATTTCATGGATTTGCTCATGGCTTACAGAAAGTCAGAAGTAACATTTAATCAGAAATGCTAAGGTTCTTTGGTGTACCAGAGACAAGGACAAGGGAGGGTAGACTCCTAGTACTATTTCTAATGGTCAACTCATATTTGAAATACTGTTTTTTAGTTTTAGTGCCACAACATAAAATTGTTGTTGACAAACAATTGTAGTTAGGGGAGAGCAATCAGAATGTGGTAAGAATGGGAAGTATGTCATAATAAAAAGTGTTGACAGAACTAGTAAGTGTTTAGTTTGTAAAAAGGAGGTGTGAAGGAAATGTGGTTGCTCTTTTCATATACTTGAGGGTATGTCATGAATAGAGGCATTTGATTTATTCTGAGCTGCTCTTAGAGGTTGATCCAGGACCAATAGATATACATATCAATTATACAGATTCAAGGGAGGAAGGGCTTGCTGAACAGGAGATGTTAAAAAATACCATGGGTGGCCTAGAGAGAAAATAAGCATCCCTCTTCATAACTGCTTAAGCAGAGACTGCCTAACCACAGATACTGAAAGACTGTCAAGTATAATGGGTAAGCACTGCCGCTGGCATGGATGCTCTTCTGGGCTCTGTATCTGCCCATTACTAGCTAGGAGATCACAGAGAAATTATACTATGACTCTGTCTCAGCATCTGCTTTGTAAATCCTCATGAGTATTCATGGGTGTAAAGTAACACATAGTGAGAACACAGCAAGTGTTAGCATTTTGTATGATTGTTCTCTAGAAATGGCGTAGAGGGGATTTCTGTGAAAAGTAAAAGGTTTTGTTAGGGTTTTTCTATTTTAAGACTATTGCTACAATTACTTGTAATGATACAATCAAACTCTGTTAATTTTATAGGTAGACCATGGAGCCTATAAAACGCCATATATCTCCAAACAGGGACAATATGATATATTTCACTTTACTACCATAAATAAAACCCAAGTACAAATGGAGACATATAGATAAAATGAAAGAGATGGGCATATATTTTGTAAGGCTGTACATTGATAGCTATTCTGAAGAGACTGGCTTAAGCGTTAATTTTGGGAATTTATATTACCCATTCTATCTGAGTTATAGTGTACATAAACAGCATAAGGTATTTTATGTTAATTCTTGAGAGTGCTTTTTTAAATTTCATGTGAGTAAACCAGGCATATTGTTAACAATATAATTTGGGTTAAATTGAGCTCCTAGTAAATTGTGAATGGTTTGTTATTAGTCACTAGAATGCATTTACCCTGCTAATGCAGTATTGCAGCTTTTTATTATATGTTAATAGTTTAACAGCCAAAGTTAAATGCTATTAATAAAATGGTGCAACTAATAGATCTCATTTGTAGTATTCTGTGGTTTTCGTCACCAATTAGTAAAGTTGAAATATGTGAGAAAAAGAATACAAAACAAAAGCAATTATTAGACTTGATATAGAGGATGGAAAACTTGAATTGCATGGTCTCAGCTAAAGCAAAGCAAGGTGTGGCACAGTGCCTGGTACATTGCTCTACAACAGCTTAATGCATACTGGTTGGTTAAGAAACAGTTCTACTGATGGCTTTATTTCCTTAAATTAGAATTCTTATTCTAGCTGTGTACATACAGGTAAACTAAGCAGAGAATTGATATTTGTTTGCTAGATTAAGAAAAAAAAGTATATGAATACTGTATTCTATTGTCTTCATTTTCTACTGTAGTAGATTATTTCTCTCCTATAGATAATTTCTGCTAGCTTTCTGCTTTATTTTGTCTATGTAGAAGTGGATAATATGATCATAATATATAATAGAGTAGAAATGTGGGAGCTTTTAAATTTTTCCAAACATGAGTTGGGTGTTCTTGAGCAATGAGTACATCCCAATTTAAATAATTGAGATAAATCTAGAGTCCAGTTTTCAAGTCTAAAAGCATAATGATATAATTACAGAGTAGAAGAAATACAACTTCATGAATATAAGTACAAGGTTTTAAGGGATGTCCTCCACAGTACACTCAATGTCAGTCAATAATGTGATCAAACCTCCGAGAACATAAACACATTCTCCTACTGCCCTAGTACCTAAAGGGAGGGCCAAGATTCCTGTTCTACCCAGCACTAGTCAACAACTGAGAGTATTGGGTCATATTAGAGAAAATGTACTGTATGAAAATGCACATCACATTCTAAATCTAAATCCAGGAGTCAAAAATCTATTTTCTGCCAGAGGTCTTCATTGTCTTTACAGATGCACTAGGGCTCTTCTGCCTTGCATTTCTTCCCATCAAAACTTGCCTGACCTATGTTTCTTTTTATCATTCAGGATCCTCCTAGGGAATTGGCTAATTACCCGGATTAATTACAACCAAAGAGTTGGTAGCTTATAACTTGCTATATTAAAATCACATTTCTACTTCAATAGCATTTACTTACCCATAGCTTTTCTCCCAGAGTGTGTATAATGTTGGTGGGGCTTTCTCACATTAGATTAGAAACAGTTGCTGAGATATAAGGAAAGCATCTTTCTTCCTGCCTTTCACATGATGCAAACACTAGAACATTTTCATTCTTTTATTTGTTAATCTATTTATTTAATCACAAACATCTATTAAGCCCCTACTATTTTCAAGTCATTCTGAAAGCCTCTAGATAAAATACAGAGATGAATAAGACAGATTCCTTAAGGATATTACAGTTTAGTAAGATAGATAATAATAAATACATGACTACTAATAGTACAAGGCTTAATGGGATAAGGACCATAGAAGAAGGAGGTGGGGGACAAAGTAGCGTGGACTTAAAGAGAAAGGAATCTCTCGTCAATTAAACCAATCAGAGATTCTTTCATAGACAAAATTAAAGCATTTTGTTATTTAATGAAAAGTGAAGAGAAAAAGGTGCTAATGGAGGTGTGAACAAACTGGTATTCCACCAAGAAGGCCCTCTTGCCCATGGGGTTTTCCTCTTATTTCGAGATCATAGAAATGATCATAAAATGTTTTTAGCATTATGCAAGTATTTATAGCATTTGTCTGATTTTATCCATGCTGCTAGCCAAAATAAATAACCGAAAGATTTTTATTTAGTATACCTCCATCTTCATTGATTTTACCATTATGTAATCTCTCCTTCACCCTCTTCCCCCTTTCCCTCTTTTTTTCCTTCCACTAATATTTACTAAGTGGATCCAGTGTGCTAGGTACTGCAATGGAGGTTGATTTAGTGACCTGGTTTCTGATGACATCAGCCTAGATAAAGCTGATAAGTGGCTATACTCAAGAGAGCAGCAAATATACACAGATCAAAGCATTCATTCTCTTCAAGAAACAGAAGGTAGATTCCCATGCCTTTACAGCGTGCAGATAGTTTCTGTGAATGTGGACTCTCTGAGAAGGCTTCGTAAAGTACCTATTAACCTCTCTTTGTGTCTTTAGGTTAGCCTATCCCTGTACCTGCCAAAAACAAGGAAGATGATTGAAAGCAAAATCCCCCTACCTCTTATCTGAAGTGTTAGGCTTATTCCAAAGTACAGCCACTTGATTTTCCCTCTGGTCTGAACTCCATTTCTTCTCATGTCCACTTATAACCCATGTATAATTAAAACTCAGGCTTCTTTGTAGAAGCTTTATTTGTAGTAGCTAAAACCTGGAAGCAACTCAGATATCCACTGCAGGTCAACAGAATAGCAAATTGTGGGACATTCAAACAACGGAATACTATCTGGCAATACAAAGAACAAGCTGTTGACATATACAACGATATGGATGAATTTTAAAATAGTTACGCTGAGTGAAAGAAGCCATCTGAATAAAAATACATACTATATGATTTCATTTCTACAACTTTAAAAAATGCCAACTAACCTGTAGTGATAGAGAACAGATCAGCGGTTGCCTGGAGGGAAGGCATATGGGGAGACTCAGGAAGGAAGGATTACAAAAGAACATGAGAAAACTTTGAAGTGATGGATGTGTTCACTATCTTGAGTGTATAGTGATATTCTCATTGGTATATACATGTGTCAGAAGTTTATTGCATGTCAATTATGCTTCAACAAAGCTGCCAAGAACAAAACAAAAACAGGCTCCTATTGTAGTTATTTGATCTCTGATTCCCTTAATAGACTCTGAGCAACGTGATGGAGTGCACAGGACATCCTCATTCAGTGATGTATCCCCAGTAAATGGTCCAAAATGGGTATTCAGTAAATACTTGTCAAATGAATAAAGAAGTGGTTAAAATAAATTGCCATTGAGCTATCTAATATTTTGATCTTGCTTTGGTTCACATATTAAAATGCTGATCATGTCAGAATATTATTCATTACCCATATTATTTCCCTTGTTGTAAAGTCAACTATAGCATAAATGTCCTTGAAGTAGATTTTTTTTTTAAAGGTAACTTTATTCCCCATCTACAATAAACCCAGAGTGAACTATCAATTTTAATAGGAATTTATATTAGAAATTAAAGCCACAAAAGGTTAGTGAACATCAATACACAGCTAAACATGTTGCTTATAATATTTAGTATAACTTCTAAAGGAATACCACAGTGTGTAATCCCATTTGGATAAGTGAATTAATGTTATAATAAAATCACTACTGACTTCAGCTTTGCCAAATGTTTATGACTACAGATGAATGTCCATCACATCAGTGGGGAGACTGAGTTCAGTTTCTTTAGTTTGCGAGTATGGTTTCTGAACAGGGATGGGAGGCAGAAGTCTGGAGTCTATGTGTATCCTTTTTATTGCTTTCAGCGTCATCATTTTTAAATTCTGATTTTCTTTTTAGCTTAGAGGTCGTTAGTCATTCAGAACTTTCCTCTACAAAATTTTCAACTCTGTCTGAGGCATTTGAGAAATTATGATGGAGTTAAACCTGGAGTCTGTCTTGGAAACTGGTCTATCATTTTCTTCCTAGTACCCTCAATGGCAACACCATTATGCATTAAAATGGTAAAAGCATACATTGTGACAATCCCATAAACAGCCTTCTATATAAATGTAAACACCGAGGCCGAATTGCCTCAAATGTGGCAGCTCTTACTTTTTAACAGTGTTTTATATTCTCCATACTTATTCATTTCACTGACTCCCTACTGCAATGCTCACTTTGCCTGCCAGCTTCCCTCGCCTTAAAATAGTTGTTTGAGCAGCTGTGAATGCTCTCGATGACAATTGCTTTTGTGATTTACTCAAAATCCTGACAATTTTTAGGTCTGGAAGAATAAAAAGCCTAAGATCTCTGGGGATATCACTGTTCAAGATCATATTTAATCTTCCTGTACTGTCTTCCCTTAGTACTTTTCTGTTTCAGTACACTGCCACGGGAGTTGTGAAAGACACCCTCTCCCATCGCCCCCCCTCTGCCAGGTATTATCGTGAAGCTCTATTCTTTTATTTCATTTGGTGCCAATAACACATTTTTTTTTGGCTGCACTCACCAAGAATAATAGATAGTAGCTCAGCTTGCAGGGTATAATTTGTCCCCTAGCATTCATGTTCTAAGTTGCTGTTAAACTATCTGTTGAGTATTTGCGGATTACATTTAAAACATGGTCATTAGTACTGGTTCATCTTTGGTTGACAATAGGAAACAGGAAATTAAGAAGAATTAGCTGGTCCTGGATCTTGAAAGTCTAAATTCATTATAAATATAAAGAACCTCCTATTTCATAGAGCTTCTCTGTGGTTTTAAAACATTTTGACAAGAAAAATTGCATTGTCTAACTTTAAAAAGTCACCACTTTTCCACAGGCAAATTAATCAAGAAAAAAAGTCTGTTGTGACTTGATGAAAAGTCCACAAATATACATAGATATCAGACACTTGACATTAGCATAAAGATAAAAAAATGGATCCAAACCAGTCAAGTGTATATTTCCCCATTTACATGATGATAAACATTTCTTGTCTCTTTCACACTGTTTACGTAGATTCCTTTTCCTTATGACTTATGAGATTTTTGCAAACCTTTTAGGATATTTCTCAGTTAACTCCTACAAAAATATAATTGACACTAGGTATAGTTGCTCTAAAAAATTGGAAGAAATAATATCTGCAATTTGTCTAAATGGTTTACATATTTTGATACCAAAAAAAAAAAAAAACCCAAAAACCCAAACCTACTGAGTTTGTACTATAATAACCCTCATTTTACAGATGAGAAAGTGAGAAAACTGAAGCTTGGAAAGTTTAAAAAATTTTCCCAAGGACTCATGCCTAATAACTGGAAATCCAGGCTGAACTCAGGTCTGTAGGGACTAAAGCCTATATCTAGTCTAGCCATAATACCCCTGAGATGTGCTGAACTTCCCTTAGGATGCTATGGAAGGAGAAAATAGAATGTTTCCTCTCCAGTTTGGATGTCTGCCATAAAGCAAGCCATAAACTATTAGAACTAGTTTTGTAGTGAATTTAAATATAGAATTGAGTTGGGAGAGGTGTTGTTGAATTATTTTAGTGTTTTCAGGTTTAATTGTGAACAAAAGTAACCTAGTCATTGTCTTGGTCTGTTCTGGCTACTACAAAATACCATAAACTGGTAGCTTATATACAACAAAATTTATTTCTCATAGTTCTGAAGGTGGGAAGTCCAAGATTAAGGAGTGGGCAGACTCAGTGTCTGGTGAAGGCCTTCTTCCTGTTTCATAGACAGCTGTCTTTTTTTTTTTTCTTTGCCATGTCCTCATAAGACAAAAGGGTTAAAGGAGCTTTCTGAAGTCCCTTTTATGAGGGCACTAATTTTATTTGTGAGGGCTTTTCACTCATGACCTGCTTACCTCCTGAAAGCCCCACCTACTAATACCATCACCTTGGTGGTTACAATTTCAACATATGAATTTTGTGGGGGACGCTAATAGCCAGTCTGAAGCAGGCATCTTTGGAAATTTTTACTTAGACCCATGTTTGAAGATGATGATTCACTAGGCTTTAGGGCTTAGAGAGTAAGGGTGATTTAACATTTTTCTCAGGTGATTCTCATGGTGGTTATTGGGTTAGATGTCTTCTAAGGGATCATATAACCTTGTGATTTTATTAGTATGACTTGAAGATTCCAGGAGTTGGTCTCATCTCCCCATTCCGCACCCTCTGTACCATTTCCCACACTCAGAAAAGCATTCCTCTATTGTGCAGTGCTTTCTCTTATTCAGATGAAGAAATTGCTGGGAAGTCACATTTTGTACATGATCAATCACATACAATTTAGAGAGTAGTGTAGTGTCTGAAAGATAGCACTAAGTTAAAATTCAGAAGTGCTTTCACCATCACAAAATGACTTTATTCGTTCTTTTATATCCGTTACTTTCACAAACCTGAAGAATAAAGGATACTCAACATTTTCTTCTGTAAAATTGGCATATGACGTGTTACCAACATTGATTCAACAAACTTTTTTTTTTGTAAGCTAGTCTGAAAAAAACCCCAAAACCAAAACAAAAAAACCAGACACTGTGCTAGATGCTTTGGATGCCTAGGTGAGCAAACTAAATTCAACTCTTTTCTGGACAAGATACTATAACCGGCTGAAGCAAATGGACCAATGAAAGAATCTGGGAATATAGATTTGCCATCAAGTGAAATCTGCTTGTCAAGTGTTGGCCTTGTGGAATGGACTACTAACTGTTGCCTAATATTTGTTTTTCTCATCATTCACCTAAGAGAATTTGAAGCTGTATGCAGAAAACATCAGCCAACCTTTTTTTCTTTTTTTTCTTTTTTTGGCAGTGAAGTGTGATCATGTAACTAAGTTCTGATCAACAGGATAAATATGAAAATACATGTGGCAGTTTCTAGATACCTGATGGATATCGTTTGTCTCTAGTTTTAGTCCCTTTCCTCTGTCCTGCTGATTGGAATGTGGACAATGGTCAGAGCTGCATTTTGGATCATGAGAATGAGGGAAATTCCTTAAGCCACAGTAGAACAAAAGACCAGAGAGGGCCTGAGTCCCTGGGAAGTTTGGGAAACAAAGCCACCATCCCATCCCTGGATTGTCTTCCTTGGGAATTTTACATGGTATTCTGAGAATAAATTGTGGGAAGATGGGGATCTGATCTAGTCTGGGAATCAGGAAACTATTTCCCAGAAGTGGTGACACTTCAACATGTATTTGAAGGTTAGGTGGATGAAGTACTGAGGATGAGGTGTACTGGGGGAGGAACAGTAAGGGAGGATTTCAATCTATAGGAAGAAGGTTATTGTGAGAAAATAATGCATGTAAAAATAATTTGCAAGGTAGCATTGCTTTAACTGTAAGACATTCTTATTATAAAGTCTGTGCTTCTCATGTCATGATTCAAGGACTGTTTGCAATTAATTAACTGCCCACATCTCACCACTTTCATCTTATTACCCCCTGCCATAGATTTCGGACTAGGCTCATCAATTTGTAGTTTCCTTCTTGCATTCTTCTCTACTAACCTTTGCCATTTTCAGATGACCCTTTAAACTCTGTCTTCTTCATGGAGAATGTTCTAAATAACCCTGTCCTCCTCCCCAGAGCTCTGATACCTGCAGTTCCTTCATCTGTACTCATTCTTAGGCTATATGACTTTACCTATATTTTTCTTCTATATCTGTTTTCTCCATTTCCTATATGGATTATCCAAGAGCAAGGACTATTACCATACTATCTTTTATATCCTGAAACGCCTAACTTAGACTTCTGGCCCAATACATTTTGTTGACTGAATGGCTTGCACTAGGTTGAAAGTCCTTTCCAGCAGTCCTGCCCATAGATGCTGACTGTTTAGTGACAAAGCTCTTTGAGGACCAGTCAAATGTAATCATTCCTCATCTTGAAAGCTTCAATATTAAGGGTGGCCCTGAAAAATTCATCAGGGGAATAAAGTTTTGCTTATCACGTCTGCTGCCCTGAAGGCCTTCAGGTAAATGATGGCAGATGGATTGAGGCTATAATGGCCAAATGCAATATTAAATCTACTTTCTGTCTCTCTCTGGTCTGCCTGGTAGATTTTGATGTATTGAGTTTTACATTTAGGAACCAATTTCCTTTTGATAAATTCATGCTCCAGGCTGTACAGGGCTGGCCATTGCATTAGAGACATTCAGACAAATGATCAGATATGCAGGCAGAGTATGTCATCCATGAGGTGGGTGGCTTCTCCTGAGGTCTTTGATTGTGGAGAGCTTTTGACTCTTCTTACTCAATTCTGGCACTGCTGGCTATGAAAATAGGTGCAGAGAGTTTGCCGTCTTTGGGGACTTTTCTACCTCACATTCATTGAACCTTTGCACTTGAGTCCTTCCATAAAAATTCAATGCTAACACTGATAAGCAAAATCTCAGCTGTACAGAGCCAGGGGAAAATTAATTACTGCATATAGTTGAGGTTCCATATTAATTGAAAGAGCTGACCCAGCTAATGTAAGTATATTTTTTCAATTTAAACATTTTTGAAGAGACTTTCTTTAAAATTTTCCATTTGCCTCTTTGCCTTTTTACCTGTAAAATATGCAAAGTATTTCCATTTTAAAAAGATTCATGTATTCAAATAACGTTTGCTGAGTATCTATTATATGCTAAACACTAAAGTTAGAAGTATAGAAAATAAATTGTCCCTGACCTCAAGGAACTTACAGTCTAGAAAGTGATTGGCAAACCTTTTCTGTAAAGGGGCAGATAATATTTTTGGCTTTGCAGGCCATGTATTCTGTGTCACAACTAATCTGCCATTAGGGTGCAAAAGCAGCTATAAATCCTGAGCCCATTTTATTCATCTGTCAAACACCTCATCATCACTAAGACTCTCAGACTGTTCGTAGGAAACATTTCCTAACCATGACAAGTAGAAAAAAAGCTCCTCCCTCTTCTGTGTTCTGCTATATTCAGTATAGCTCTTTATCAGGGAACCTCTAACTCTCTCCTGTGTCTGTTTTCTATTTGTAAAAGGAGTCCAAGCAGAGAACACAGTCTCAGTAGAGCCATAAAGACATGGACTGTCCTGGGATGTTTGCTAAACTGTCTGGCTAAATCAGGTATGAAGATGAGAGGTCTAGTCCAGTAAAGTGTAGGGTGGGGGTGTGATCACTGGGGCTAGGCACTGGCCAGCCCATTTGGACTTGATTCAATATAGATTAAAGGTCTACTAAAGGACTTTCTGAAGGGGAATTATGTGATCAGATTATTGTTCAGAAAGATCACTTTAGTAGCCTGGTGAAGTGGGTTAAGACTGGAGAAAAGGAGAACAGATGGATGGCAGCCAGACTGCTAGGATGATTGCCAAAGAAGCCAGAATATTGCTTTTGGTGCAGAGGTCTTGGTTGTCACCCTTACGTAAGATCAAATTGCACAATAGAACCATGACAAGGATGGGCCCTGAATTGGAATCGGAAATTGTTCTAGGATCTAGTCTTAGCAATTCTCAACTGTATAACTCTGGAAAAGCCATTTACCCGCTTTTGAGTTTATATTGTTAGTTGAAACATGAAGAAGTGACTTAATAGATTTTGAAACTATTTTTTAGCTCTACATATCAGTAAGTTAATTGCTTGACTTCCAGCTGTAGTTTTTCATATAAGAATTATTCTCCATCCTTCTGCCCCTCTTTTGCTTAATTTGGGAAATCTTAAGAGTAACTCCTAATATTTTTGAAGAGTACCATTTAGGGCTTGGTTTTACAAAAGTTATGTTGAAGAAACTTCTAAGACACCTTAGAAGTTCTTTTATTCTCCTTCACCATCACCCCCCACTGAATGTCCCTGTGAAATATTTATTTCATGAATCTGCTTGCTTGCTTTCTCCTTTCCTTTCCTTTCCTTTCCTTTCCTTTCCTTTCCTTTTTCCTTTTTCCTTTCCTTTTTCCTTTCCTTTTTCCTTTCCTTTTTCCTTTCCTTTTTCCTTTCCTTTTTCCTTTCCTTTCCTTTCTCAATTCCACATCCTGCTCCTGAGTTGTTATTCCTTACCCTGGCTTTTGTGGCCTTTCACTATGACCCTACATTATTTTTCCATGCTCATTTTCTCTTCCTTTCCATGCATTAGTCAAAAATACTGCTCTGCTTTGAGCCTATTTCTTTTTTTTTTTTTTAAAATTTTTAATTTATTTATTATTATTATACTTTAAGTTGTAGGGTACATGTGCATAACGTGCAGGTATCACGTGGTACTATAAAAATTACCTCATTGTCTGTCTCTTCAGTAAGGCTGGGACTGTGGCTGATTTATCCTTGTATTTCCAGAGTCCAGTACAGTGCCTAGTACACACAAAAAACTCGATTAGTGCTTGAACCCATGGAAGGCTTCAGTTGATGTCAGTTCTCCTGTCTCCCTAGAGTATCTTTCTCATCTTTCCTGTCCAGTCCATGCTGCTTATCTCCTGGCTTCAAACACAACCCTTTGCATGACACTTTTGCTGCGGCACGCAAACAACAGGCTGTGAATTCCCCTTCTCAGAATTTCTTGTAGTACAGTTTTCTTTACTTCTCTTTTGCACTTATCTAATTTTTGCTTACATTTTAGTTATGTAGGGATCTCTTCCCTCTACAAGGCAGTAATATGTGCAGCACAGGGATCACTATCTTATTTTGTATCTCCTCTAGCATCTATTGCAATTCTTATCATCAATAGCTGCTCAATTAAGGGATTCACAGTGAAATGAGGAATCAACCTTACTGCTACCCAGACACTATGCAAATTGGGCTGCCTCTTTCATGCCAGACAATCATGGTTGTTGTAGAAATGGACAGTATCAGCTGTCTTCTTCTACTGTGGTCTGATTCTGATAACCTGGGAACAATTGAAAGCAAATTTCCTAGAGGAAAAAAAGGAGTTCACAATCTCTGCATTCTAAATGCTAGAAGGGATTTACCTGTGGGGTCTACAAGCAACAATTTGCATCCTGGTTTATGTGAAAGATAGAAAGCCCAAGCATCTGAGTGAGGCTGCTGACACAGCAGGGATTCGAGAAGCAGCCACGGGAGCAGAAGCAGGGGCTCAGGGCTAGAATGAAGAAATTAATAATCCACTTATTATTCAGAACAGTGAATGGCTGCAGGCTATTGGCAAGAGGTTTAGCAATTATCTGATTAACTGCTAATGTTACACCAAGAAACCTCTTCAAGACTGCACTTTTTTTGTTAAAAGTCACAGAATGGTAAGAAGCTGCTATTTTGTGCAAAAAGCTGAGAGCTGCAGGTAGGTGGGCCAGACTGAGACCCTGGTGGGCTGTCACTCTTTCAAAGTTAGAAGCAAATGGCCGTTTTTGCTGCTGTTGTAACTCTTCCTGGAAATATCAGCTTCTCTATGGCACCATAGCTCAAATTTAATATGAGAACTGAAGTTGTTTTCCTTTTCATTTTGAGCTCTTGCTTAGAACAGGAGGACCAAGTATCTATCTTTTCAGTGGGAGTTTAGAAAACAGCCTTGCATATCTCTCCCTGTGACACCCAAGCCACACCAGGGCGGGAAGACATCTACCCTTGCTATGTGCTGTCCGTCAGTTCAAACTTCACCAGTCTCTGCCATGTGCTGTAGTTACTTCCAAGATATTGCCCTTATTTAAAAGCCATATGCCACCACTGTGGCATGCAGGTCTTCTATTTGCGCCTATTCCTGCTTTTCTTTAGGCCACTCATCTATTTGAGTAGTCAAAAAGAATTGCAAAGCCCACGCTGTCTTGCGAGGAAAACTTGATTAAGATTCATCAAGACTAAACTGTGTGGGCTGATAGTAAGCCACCTTCTCCAACATTTAAAAATAAACTCAGTCCTTAATTGTATAAAAATACATGTGAAAGTACTTCTTTCTAACCAGCAGTGATAAGTAGAATCATCACCACAATTGACCCCCTTTACTTTGTGTTCCTGATGATTCAGGATTTTGTAGGATGTGTCTGTAATAATGGTGAAAAGCAATTTCCTATTTCTACTGATAATATCCTAGAGTATTCTCAGCAAATCCCACTCTATCTTTGACTTCCCAACTCTAAATTCCTCCTCTCCCCTCCAATCTCTGGGGGAAAATTGACTTCTCAAATGCAAACATTTGATGTAATTTTTCAGTGGGGTAATCATTGATGTCAGTATCAGGGAAAGGTTAAGCAAGAGAATGTTCACATAAAAACTTTTTACCTTGTAACAGTTCATGAAACAGAGGTGCTCTGAAAGCAAAGGCATTTTGCAGCTGAAAAGGCATTTAAGTGAGAAAATCAAATCCTGTATAGAAGTATTACAGTAGCTTTATTCTAAAATTGGTTAATGGAAAGTCTTTTATGAGGATATCAATTATACCACGGCTAAAAAGTCAATTATCTAGTAATTGGAGGGTAAAATAATGGATTTACCTTAGGTAAATTCAAAGTCATGTTTGAAATGTAGCTCTTCATTATTGCATCCTTGACATACAAAATTAATTTTATCTATATAATGGTATTCATTAAATGCAAAGGTTTAGTGATAAATGTCTTATACAAATTTGAAAACCGCCGTATGAAAACAACGAGGGGGTTGAATTTTTAACCAATTCTATTGGTTTTTTGAAATTACTAATCCCACGTCTCCTTATCACATGCTTAAAATAAATTTGACTATTAAGTTTCAAATTTATATTTTCTTAACAAAATACATTAAGGATAAAAAATTGATTTGTATGTTGTCATTATTCAAGGCCTGTTTGGTTTTAGCCAGTCTTCAGTGAGAACAACAACAAGCAAGCTTAGCTGAGAACTTTGGCTGTTGTGTGGACATCATTCTTACACTGCTGCTTCAATGCTCTTTTCCTTCTCTGTGTAAGAACACTGTCACGCAGAGGCAGCAATGATTTTTTTCTGAAGATCAGCAGGCTCAGTAAGGGCTGTATCCTGCACTGCTTCCAAAAGAAGGGAGCCCCACTAGTTTCCTGACTAATAGGTATCTCCAGGTAATCAGAAAGTGGTAGGAAGGACTTTCCAGGGCTTACACAGATTGACTGAGTGACAGCCCAGTGCATCTTCCTCTGAGAAGTAATCAATTTGTGTTCTACCCCATTACTACTCCCTTCTTTAATCCCTGAAACCGAGAATCTGGAATTTATTAAAGCTATTCAGTCCTTGATTATCCTTAAGTCAAAATCAGCTTCCAGGCATGCAGTTTGACAATCCCGAATTTTGTATCACATTCAATTATTTATTCATTAAACACATAATTGAACACCTGCTTAATGTGTTTGAGACACTGTGAAGATCTTGAAATTTACTTTTATGTAGAAGATTAAAATGTAAACATTTGAAAACTTCTCTACTATTGGTATTTTATATCATTTATTGATCTTAAAAACAGATAAAAATGGAAAGTAAAAGAAACACCAAACAGTTTGAATGTTAGCCAGGTAATCAGTTTCTAACATCTGAGCTGCAGTTGCAATGACAACACATGTTGCAGCCAGTGTCATATTAGAACTTTTCTTGTCTGTTTCCCCTTCTAGGTTGTAAGTGCACTCATGCCAGAATGTTAATTATTACAATCATGAGTTTTGCAGTCCTAAGAAATTACATTGCACGTGGTAGACAGTGCATAATGCTTATTGAATTGGAAGGGAAATATTTTACAAATCTCCTACAGGGTTTTAGTTTCCTTTAAGACACCTTTTTGTGAGCTATGTGCCAAGCCCCTACTCAGGGTAACTTTTGAAGAAAAAGAGGCAGTAGGAAAGCCTCTATTCATGGAGGATGTGAGCTGGGGACAGTGGAACAGGACTCATGGCATGGAATGATTAAAGACACTTACTAATCAACTTGTGAGTGAAGGGAGAGAATAGTGTCCCATAGTGTGATCCAACATGCAATTTCTTGAATTTTGAGGAATATTCTTTGATTGCTTTACATCTGACAATTGCTTTCATGTTGAATTATCTCAGTTATAAAGTTAAAACTTTTATTCTGTAGTAATATTTTTACAACTTATAGACAAGTTACTAAAACACTGCTTCAGTTTCTTAAGACAGAAAATTTCATAAGAAAAAACTTGCAGTCCTGGAGAATACGACTGAGAAATACTGGAATGTAGAAAGAGTTTACCTGAGCTGTGTTCTTGCCCAATTCTGCTATTGACTGGCTTCAGTATCTATTGGACAGATCTCTAACACCTCTGTAACTTTCCCACTTTTAAAATGAATGTCCCAATTCTGGGGCAAGTCATTCTGTTTTTACATGGAGTGGTTCTTCTTATTTCTGTTTTTAGATTGATGACTTATGGGGGCAAAGTGAACCAACATGGAAAATAATTTATCTACTTTCCAGAACATTCCTCCAAATAATCAATAAAGGCTGATACTTCACACAGATATAGTGGGATGCCTAAACTGAGTATTTTAGGACAGCCAAATGTTGAAAGTGTTTTATGTGCCTGTGGCATAATTTTAACCTTTCTTTGCCTCTGCTAACCTGCTAGACAGGTTTAATACCTGGTTCGGTATGTCTCCTCAAGTCCCTGTGTGTCTGCCTGTGTGTTTTAAGTTTACCTGTTTAAAGAAGGGTGAGGAGCTCTTCAATACCAAATTCTGAAGAGCCAAAATGTAGCAAACTGACCATGAAAGGTGCCTCCAGTTGTGTTACATAGACCTGACAAAATAGTTATTTTGTAATTTTAGAAGGTATATTTGGTACTAAATAGAATATACTTATCTTCCTTGTCAGGACTTCTTTCTAGTTTTTCAAAGTGATAGGCATTTGGCTAAAATGTTGCTGATGGAAAACACAGAGTTTGCAGTTATTGAACAGAAAAATATTTGTAAAAAGCCAACACCAAACGATAAAAATAACAATATAACAATAAAAATAACACAAATAAAAATACAGTATAACAGCTATTATACAATATAATGTTTATATCGTACTATATATATTAAGTAATTATAGATTATTTAAATAGGCAAAACTGTGCTTGAAATTTAAATGTCCAGTGCCACTTATGAAACTGGAATATGGAGCTAAAGAGAAAATAAACTGGAAAGTAATTGCAATAATAATAATAATGTAGTTAAATAATAAGAGTGCTCACCCACTATAGAAAATGGAGTTGCGGGGGGGCGGAGCAAGATGGCCGAATAGGAACAGCTCCAGTCTCCAACTCCCAGCGCCAGCGACACAGAAGACCGGTGATTTCTGCATTTCCAACTGAGGTACTGGGTTCTACATCTCACTGGGAGTGCGGGCGTCGGTGCTGGTCAGCTGTTGCAACCCGACCAGCCAGAGCTGAAGCAGAGGCGAGAGCATCGCTCACACAGAGGCGCAAGGGGAAGAATCCCTTTCTAGCCAGGGGAACTGAGACACACAACACCTGGAAAATCGAAAGACAACTCCCACCCCAATAATGCGCTTTAAGCAAACAGGCACACCAGGAGATCATATCCCACACCTGGCGGGAGGGTCCCACGCCCGGAGCCTCCCTCATTGCTGCTAGCAGTCTGTGATCTACGGCGGCAGCGAGGCTGGGGGAGGCGCCACCATTGCTGAGGCTTAAGTAGGTAAACAAGCTGCTGGGGAAGCTCCAACTGGGTGGAGCTCGCTCAAGGAAACCTGCCTGTCTCTGTAGACTCCCACCTCTGGGGACAGGGCACAGCTACATAGCAACAACAACAACAACAACAAAGCAGCAGGGAAACCTCTGCAGGCGCAGAGCGGCTCTGTCCTGACAGCTTTGAAGAGAGAGCAGTGGATCTCCCAGCACGGAGGCTGAGATCTGAGAAGGGACGGAGCTGCCTGTAAGTGGGTCCCTGACCCCTGGAAGCCCAGCTAACTGGGAGACATCCCCCACTTAGGGGCAGTCTGACACCCACACCTCACAGGGGTGGAGTACACCCCTGAGAGGAAGCTTCAAAGCAAAAATCAGACAGGTACACTCGCTGTTCAGAAATATTCTATCTTCTGCAGCCTCTGCCTGCCATGATACCCAGGCAAATAGGGTCTGGAGTGGACCTCAAGCAATCTGGGCCTACAGCTGAGGGTCCTGACTGTTAGAAGGAAAACTATCAAACCAGGAAGGACACCTACGCCAAAACATGTTTATCACCATCATCAAGGCCAGAGGCAGATAAAACCACAAAGATATGGGGGAAAAGCAGGGCAGAAAGCTGGAAATTCAAAATAAGGCACATCTCTGACAGGAAGCAGCTCATACGCCAACGGATCAAAGCTAGACCCAGGAGAATGACTTTGTTGAGATGAGAGAAGAAGGCTTCCAGTCCATCAAATTTCTCAGAGCTAAAGGAGAATTCATTACCCAAGCATAAAAGAAACTAAAATCTGAGAAAAAAGTGGAAAAAGTGTGACTAAAATTAATTAAAATACAGAGAAAGGTCATAAACAGAAATGAAAGAGATGAAAAACATGACCGCGAAAATACGTGACAAATGCAAACTCCAGTAACCACGACTTCGATCAACTGGAAGAAAGAGTATCAGCAGATTGAGGATCAAATAGATGATAAACGAGAAAGAGAAACAAAAGAAAAAAGAAAGAAAAGAAATGAACAAAGCCTGCAAGAAGTATGGGATTATGTAAAAGACCAAATCTCCGTCTGATTAGGGTGCCTGAAAGTGAGAAAATCACGGTTGGAAAACACTCTTCAGGGATATCATCCGGAGAACTTTAAAGTGGGCAGGCCAACGGTAAAATCCAGGAAATACAGAGAGCGCCACAAAAGATACTCGAGAGAACGCTCAAAGACACGGTACCAGATTCCGCAAAGTTGAAATGAAGGAAAAACAGGGCAGCTGAGAGAAAGGTCAGGTTACCCACCAGAGGGAAGCCCATCAGGAGCTCTGGCGGTCTCTGGGCAAACTCTCCAAGCCAGAAGAGGTGGGGGCCAATATTCAACATTCTTTTTTTTTTTTTTTTTTTTTTTTTTGAGGCCCGGAGTCTGGCTCTGCTGTCGCCCAGGCTGGAGTGCAGTGGCGGATCTCCAGCTCACTGGCGCTCTGCCCCCAGGTTCACGCCATTCTCCTGCCACCTCCAGCCTCCTGAATTAGCTGGGACTACAGGCGCCCGCCACCTGCGCCCGGCTAGTTTTGTATTTTTTTAGTAGAGGCGGGGTTTCACCATGGTGGCAGGATGGTCTCGATCTCTCCTGACCTCGTGATCCGCCCGTCTCGGCCTCCCCAAAGATGCTGGGATTACAGGCTTGAGCCACAGCGTGCATTCTTAAAGAAAGAATTTTAAACCCAGAATTTCATATCCAGCCAAACTAAAGTTTCATAAGTGAAGGGAGAAATAAAATCCTTTACAGATAGCTTAAAATGCTTAGAGATTTGATACTACTAGGCCTGCCTTACAAGAGACCACGAAGGAAGCACTCAACATGGAAGGAACAAACCGGTACCAGCCATTTGCAAAAGTATGCCAAAATGTAAAGAGACCATCGGGCTAGGAAGAAACTGCATCAACTAACGAGCAAAATAACCAGTGTATCATAATGCTTGGGATCAAGTTCACACATAACAATCTGTAAATGTCAATGGACTAAATGCTCCAATGTGAAAAAGACACAGACTGGCAAACTGGGTAAAGAGTCAAGACCCATCAGTCTGCTGTATTCAGGAAGACCCATCTCACACGCAGAGATTTATACATAGGCTCAAAATAAAGGGATGGAGGAAGATTTACCAAGCAAATGGAGAACAAAAAAGCAGGGTTGCAATCCTAGTCTCTGATAAAACAGACTTCAAACCATCAAAGATCAAAAGAGACAAAGAAGGCCATTACATAATGGTAAAGGGATCAATTCAGGAAGAGCTAACTTATCCTAAATATATATGCACCCAATACAGGAGCACCCAGATTCATAAAGCAAGTCCTTAGAGACACGTACAAAGAGACTTAGACTCCCATACAATAATAATGGAGACTTCAACCTCCACTGTCAACATTAGACAGATCAACAAGACAGAAAGTGAACTAAGGATATCCAGAATTGAACTCATCTGCAGCAAAGCAGACCTAATAGACATCTATAGAACTCTCCACCCCAAATCAACCAGAATATACATTTCTTCTCAACACACATCATTGCCTCCAAAATTGACCATATAATTGGAAGTAAAAGCCTCTCAACAAATGTACAGAACAAAATTATAGCAAACTGTCTCTCAGACCACAGTGCAATCAAACTAGAACTCAGGACTAAGAAACTCAGTCAAACTATACTTCACACTTGGAAGCAGAACAACCTGCTCCTGAATGACTACTGGGTGCATTAAAATGAAGGCAGAAATAAAGTGCTTTGAAACCAATGAGAACAAGATACAGCCTACCAGAGATCTCTAGGACACATTTAAAAGCAGTGTGTAGAGGGAAATTTATAGCACTAAATGCCCAGAGAAGCAGGAAAGATCAAAATTAACACTCTAACATAGCAATTAAAAGAACTGAGAAACAAGAGCAAACACATTCAAAGCTAGCAAGAAGGCAAGAGATAACTAAGGTCAGAGTGGGAACTGAGAGGAATAGAGACACAAAAACCCCAAAAAATCAATGAATCCAGGAGTTGGTTTTTGAAAAGATCAACAAAATTCTGATTCCTGCTTAAGACTAATAAAGAGAAAAGAGAAGAATCAAGTAGGCAATTAAAAATGATAAAGGGGATATCACCACCGACCCACACAGAAATACAAACTACCAAACAGAGATACTATAAACACCTCTACGCAAATAAACTGGAAAACCTGAAATGGATAATTTTTCTGGACACTTACACTCTTCAAAGACTAAACCAGGAAGAAGTTGAATCCCTGAATAGACCAATAAGTAGGCTCTGAAATTGAGGCCAATAATAATTAATAGCTACAATAAAAAAGTCCAGGACCAGATGGATTCACAGCTGAATTCTACCAAGAGGTATAAGGGAGGAGTTGGTACCATTCCTTCTGAAAAACTATTCAATCAATAGAAAAGAGAATCCTCCCTAGCACTCATTTTATGAGCCAACTTATCATCCTGATACCAAAGCCTAACAGGGAGACACAACAAAAAGAGAATTTTTAGACCAGTATCCCACAGTGAACATCGATGCAAAAATCCTCAATAAAATACTGGCAAACCGGATTCAACAGCACATCAAAAAGCTTATCCACCATGATCAAGTGGGAAGCTTCATCCCTGGGATACAAGGCTGGTTCAACATTCATAAAATCAGCCGGCTTATAATCAAGCATATAAACAGAACCAAAGACAAGAGAACCATGATTATCTCAATATTGCATTGCAGAAAGGCTTTTGACAAAATTCAGCAGCCCTTCATGCTAAAGCGCTCAATAAATTCCGGTATTGATGGAACGTACCTCAAAATAATAAGAGCTATTTATGACAAACCCCGTAATATCATACTAGGAATGGGCGAAGCGGAAGAATTCCCGCTGAAAGAGAAACTGGCAGGAACAGGGTTGCCCTCTCTCACCCTCCCTATTCAACATAGTGTTGGAGAGTTCTGGCTAAGGCAAGTGGGCAAGAGAAAGAAATCAGGAATTATTCAGTTAGGAAAAGAGAGTCTAGAGTGTCCCTGTTGCAGATGACATGATTGCGCCTTTAGAAAACCCCATTGTCTCAGCCCAAAAATCTCCTTAAGCTGATAAGCAACTTCAGCAAAGTCTCAGGATACAAAGTGTGTACGAAATCCATGGCTTGCATTCTTATACACCAACAGACGAAGCACAGAGCCAAATCGGAATGAACTTCCATTCTGAGTAGCTAAAGAATCAGAGAGAAATACCTAGGAGTCCAACACAGGGAGGGATGGCGAGACTCCTTCAAGACTACAAACCACTGCTCAGTGAAATAAAGAGGGACACAAACAAATGGAAGAACAGCCACCATGCTCATGGATGGGAAGAATCAATATCGTGAAAATGGCCATACCCAAAGGTAATTTATAGATTTAATGCCATCCCCATCCAAGCTACCAATGAGTTTCTTCCACAGAATTGGAAAAAGAACTGCTTTAAAAGTTCATATGGAACCAAAAAGAGCCCGCATCTCAAGACAATCTAAGTCAAAGAACAAAGCTGGAGGCATCCATACCCTGACTTCAAACTATACTACAAGGCTACGGCAAGCGACATGGTACTGGTACCAAAACAGATATAGACCAATGGAGACAGAACAGAGTCCTCAGAAATAGCCATACACACATCTACAGCCATCTGATCTTTGACAAACCTGTGAGAGAAAAACAAGAAATGGGGAAAGAGTCCCTATTTAATAAATGGTGCTGGGGCAACAGCCATAAAGTGATGAAAGCTGAAACTGGATACTTTCCTTACTCACCCATACGAAAATTAATTCAAGATGGATTAGAGACTTGATATTAGACCTAATACCATAAAATCCTAGAGGAGAAAACCTGGGCATTTCAAGACATGGGCATGGGCAAAGACTTCATGTCTAAAACACCAAAAGCAACAGCGACAAAAGCTAAAATTGACAAATGGGATCTAGGTAAACTAAAGAGCTTCACAGCAAAAGAAACTACCATCATCAGTGAACAGGCAACCTTTCTAGAATGGAAGTTTTGCAATCTACTCTCATCTGACAAAGGAACAATATCCAGAACCTACAAAGGAACAAACAAGATTTACAAGAAAAAAACAATACATCAAAAAAGTGCGGGCAAAGGATATGAACAGACATTTTCTCAAAGAGGCGAACAGCATAGCCAACAGACATATGAGAAAAATGCTCATCATCACTGGCCATCAGAAATGCAAATCAAAATACAATGAGATACCATCTCACACGGTTAGAATGGCGATCATTCAAAAGTCCCAGGAAACAACAGGTGCTGGAGAGGATGATGTGGAGAAATAGGAACACTTTACACTGTTGGTGGGATTGTAAACCAGTTCCAACCATTATGGAAAACGTGGCGTTTATAGGTCAGATTGTACATATGACCCAACCATCCATTACTGGGGATAACCACCCGAGAAAGGATTATAAATTGTATATACTATAAAGACACATGCGTATGTTTTATTGCAGCACTATTCCTAATAGCAAAAGACTGGAATCCCAGCAAATGTCCATCAGTGACAGATTGGATTAAGAAAATGTAACATATACACCTTGGAATACTGCTTGGCAGCCATAAAAAAAGGATGAGTTTGTCCTTTGTGGCGACATGGATGCAGCTGGAAACCATCATTCTTAGCAAACTATCACAAGAACAAGAAAACCAAACACGCATGGTTTCCTCACTCATAAGGACAGACTGAACGTAGGGAATCACTTGGACTCAGGAGAGGGAACATCACACAGGGGCTATCATGGGGGAGGGAGGGGAGGGATTGCATTGGGAGGTTATACCTGATGTAGAAATGACGGAGTTGATGGGTGCAGCAGACCAACATGGCACAAGTATACATATGTAACAAACCTGCACGTTATGCACATAGCCTACAACTTAAAGTATAATAATAATAAATAAAAAAAATAATAATAAAAAAAAAAAAAAAAAAAAAGAAAATGGAGTTGCACAATGGACCTGATTCTTTGGTTGGAGAGTTGGATGTCTCAAGGTATCTTTAACATTCGTTCATTCAGCAAATAATGATTGAAAGTCCATTTTGTGTCAGATTCTTTTCTAGGTCCTGAAGACAAAGCAGTGGAAAACACACACACACACACACACACACACACACACACTCTGAAACTTGTGGAGCTCAGAGGAAGGAGAAAGAGAATTAGAACATATAAAAGCAAATATATAATATTCCTAATGATAATAAGAGCTCTGGTTCAAAAGAAATCAACAAGCGTGATCAGAGAAGGTCTCATGAATATGGTGACATTAGAGACATGAAGGAAGTGAGAGGGTGATGTATGAACATGCCCAGGTAAAGAGTTTCAGGCAGAGGAACAAGTGCAAAGGCTTTCAGATACAGCCATGAGAAAGTTCTCTTCTGACTATTTGTGCTTTCTGAGTGAAATAGGAAACAATACCATCAGAATGGTGGGGGATGGGAGGAGAAAGTATTAGAGGTTTGAGAAGGGAAGAAAAGATGTAAAATGTTTTTCTAAAATTTTGGGATCATGGGATATAGAACTATAAATAGCATTTCTTGACCTTCGGAAAGGACTGCTTGAGATAAGCGGCCATAAACCCTGTATGAGACCAGTCAGCATGCTCATGTGATTTTCTTCAGTTATGATCACTGCAGGTGCAGATGTGGAATAGGCAGGCACTGGGATTTATCTAGGGTTAGAGCTTTATCAGGAAAATATAATAGAGGAGAGAGACATGAGGAAGTTTAAGGTATAAGAGGTCAGTGAAAAGGAAGTTGGAGCAAGAGAATTTACATTAAGGTGACTGATCATTTAAAATACTACTGTTGATTACAAACTCTCCCATCACCCCAGTATTCATCTGTCAAGTTATGAATTTATGAGTAATTGACTTCCTGTCTTGGGTTAGGTTCCCTAGAAGCAGGCCCTGTAACAGGATTCCTTGCAAATGATTTACTAAGGAAAGAATCATGGGAGACTGGTAAGGAAGTTATGGAAACAGAACAGGGAGAAGAAGATGTCCAGCAAGAATGAGATCTCAGGAAGAGTTCCCATAAAATGTGGATTCCACCAGATCTCTCAGGGAAACTCAAGACTCCAGTTTAAATCTTCAGGTTGTCTTGACCCTAGTGGGAGCTTTCATACTCCTATACTCACTAATCACTGGTTAAAAACTTCCAAGGGAATGTGCATCCCCAGATTCTGAGCTCTCTCTGTTGTGAGCCAAGTGGCTCCAGTAGCTCAAGAGCAGTCCTCCAAAGAAATCATAAGTATTGGCTAATGGAAGCAGAGATTCACCAAGAAGGAGGTGGAGGTGCACACACAATGGTTAAAAGGAATCCAAGGTGATCTGGGTAGAGCATGCTATGCTATTCTTTCTTCTCCTTTATCCACAGTGTCCAATTTATCTGTAAATACTGTGAATTTTAAGTCCAAATATATAGCTGTTTATATTCCCTCTTTCTCTAATCTATCTACGTTAGTTGTTCTTTCTTGATTCCATTTTAGTTAAATCCACTATAATGTCTTCCTTCCAGTCTCCTAACTGGTCAGCCTTCTGCCATTCTCAATCTCATCAATTCATTCTCAAGCCAGAGGACAAATGTTCTCACAATATGAATCATATTATGTGAGTCCTTGACCTAGAATGCAATTCAAACTCTGCGTAAAGTTCTTCAAGTTCTGCATCTGTCTCTTCAGCTTAAGTTGTCAGACTCATTGCTTCACTATTTTCTCTAGCAAAGTTCTGAGTTCTTTGAAAATGCCAAGCTACTTCCTGCCTCAGGCTTTTTCTGTCTAGAGACAGACATACTCTGTCACTATTCCAATGGCACCACTATTTGCACTGTGCAGAATTAGTTCCTACTGTCGTTACTGTTACCACTTGCCTTCATTATTCTCAGTTTATGTTTGTTTCCATTATAGAATTTTCACAACTTGTGATTATTTTAATTTATAAATCTGTTCTCTCCACTACAGTGTAACCTCATATGAACAATGACAGTGGCATCACCACACAGTAGATGCTCAACAAAAAATTATTGGATTAGTGTGTTAAAACCTGGGTGGGTTGGCTGCTGGTTGTTGTTTTCTTGAGCTCAGCATAGTTAAATAGGAAGATGTTAGAACTTCCTGCTATACATTCCTCCTTTCTGAAATTGACTGAGCCTGAGGTTTAAATCCTGATGCCTTCTGGAGGTACAAAACACTAAACCTCCCCCCTAGTGTGGTTATGAAGTGATATAGCTGTGGATATTTGAGGATTTTGATACATTTTATTATTGTGTTAAGTATATAATTATTACTCAATGGACAGTGTTTGCATTGGATACAATTAAAAATGTTGTCTATATTCTTTTGAGTAGTGATAATTTTACAATGTTTAGTTTTTGCTTTACAAATAATTTGAACCCTGGGAATTTAGAAGTATAAATTACTACCATTATAATATAAGCTCATAAATGGATGCTTAGTGAAAATTCTATGGAGACCAAATCACAGTTCACTCAAATGCATTTAGATGCTTTTCTATAGATAGTTGCATAACAATAGAAATAGCAAAATTGTTTTAAAATATAACTAGTTAAAATAATTAGAATTGTTACACTTAAAAAAAAACCCACAGCATTTCAAGCCTTGCATGGAACTTCCAAATCTCCTCTAGTGATAAATGAATTGTATCTATTTTCTTACATGAAATATATATTTACCAGAGCCAAAGTATATACCATTTTAAAAGTATGATTTTATTTTAAATATCTAGGGGAAACATTGATCCCACAGTTTTCATTTTCTACACATGAAGCTGATTAATTTCTAAATTACTTTGCTACGATGATCCAATTTAGGATTTTAAATCCCACAATGACAAGATTTTCAGGTTATGAGGAAATTTTAATGCTCAGTGCCTAAGTCACTTTTTATTATTAAGCCAGACACTTGGGGAGACCATCAGCTCTTTTCACTGCCAGAAAACCATTGGTGCATTGCAGCTGCACTCAATCTAACTGTGATCTGACCTCATGTGAAATTTTAAGAATTCTGACTTTTGAAATGGAAGCAATATGTTTGTTTATGACTCTGTGAGCAAGGCGTAGGCCCAGAGGCCCTGTTCTCTTCTATTTTGAACTGTTCAGGGCTTTAGCAGCATTAACACCTATGAAAAGCTGACATCAAAAAACCAAAATACTCCAAATCCTGTAGGCTTTAAAAAAGAACTTTATTATAATTTACGTATTAGAAATTCACTCATTTTAAGTGTACAAGCCATGATTTTTAGTAAGTTGTGCATCCATCTCTATAATCCAGTTTCAGAACATTTTCATCACTCCTGCAGTATCCTTCATGCCCATTTGCAGTTAATCCCCATTCCTACCTGAGCCCAGGTAACCACTAGTTTACTTTCTATCTCTGTAGTTTTGGTTTTTCTGCATATTTAATATAAATGGAATCATACAATATGTCATCTTTTGTGTCTGGCTTTTTTCACTTTGCTAATGTTTTTAAGGTTTATCTGTATTGTAGCATGTATCAGTGTGTTGTTTCTTCATTATTGCTGAATAGTATTCCATTGTATGGATGTCCTACATTTTGTTTATTCACAAGTTGATGTACATTTGTGTTGTTTCCAATTTTGGGCTATTATCAATAATGTTACTATGAACATTCATATGCAACTCTTTGTGTGAACACATATCTTCATTTCTCTTCAGTAGATACCTAGGAGTGTAATTGCTGAATCTTATGATAGGTCTCATAGGAAGTCGAACATTTTAGAAATTTAAAAAAAAGTTTGCAGTGCATTTAATGAGCTGCAGAGTTCACTGAGATAGATGTGAAGAAGCAATCCTTTCTTCAAGAAGCTTATGATCCATAAAGAGGTACAAGAACTTTACAAATCACTAGACTCCTAGAAATCATTAGACCATGAGGGAGAGTATGAACACCATAAGAGTTTCTAAAACAGAGGTCTCCTCAATATATGGGTGGGGAGAGTGTGTTCTAACATGTGCCTTTGGGAGTGGTTTAAAGGTTTTAGGGAGATGACAAAATAAAGTAAAGAAAAAAGAAAATGCAGAAAGTGTTGAACAAACACTCAGTCTAATATAGCATGTATTCAAATGTGATTTCTTGGTCTTTTTTTTTGCCTGAGAGCCCTAAAGGACTAGAATATTACATTACAGGCCAAGTCACCAACATTCTAAATGGAGTTGCCATGAACCTATACACAACATGCTAAAAGTTTAAGAAAGCATTTTTTCCAATGATCATCTATCAAATAGTAGGATCTGAGGTTTGGAAGAGAAATTAAATAATTGGGTAAGGGAAAACATTTTTCCATTGTAATCGTCTTTGAGCTTTCCATTTCCCACTCCTATTCCATCAGCAAGGAAAAGGAGAATGGTCTTTTCCATCTTCAGGTGGTTTGGGGTGCTTTAAGAGGGACACATGGTTCCCTTAATGTGTGTCTCCTGGGGTTTCAGCTTAAACAGCCAGCTAGACTGGTACTGCCTGGAAGTGAGTAATGTGTGTGAAATTCCCATGGGCTAGGTGGGTGTGTGAGTGGGCCAGGGGTTATTTTAAGGAGTACCTGGTCCAAGAGGACTGCCTGGAACAGCAATAAACCGTGATAGAGAGTCTAGGTGGGATAAACTGCCGGAATTCCAGAAGCTGAGGACAGAACCTTAAGTACCCACATAAAGAAGGGGCCTGGTTCATGTCTGGGATGCTACCATTAGGCACTCTGTGGAAGGTTCTTCCAAAAAGCCAGGAGATCCCATACAAAGGGAGCTTTCAAATGGAGCCTGTATAGCACCAGCTGTGTAAGGTTGAATTCTTTTCCTTGAACCTCTAACCTACTCACCTTCACCTCAGGAGAGTCAGAGGCCTTGGCTAGTTTTTGATTGAAGGTAGGGCTAAAAGAGAGAATTAAATTTTGAAAGACATTATAGGCCACTTGGAGGGATTTACATATTACTTTGTGAGTGGTGAGCAGATCCATAACAATAGTTATATGTTAAGAAGTTTAATCTGGAACTTGTATGTAGGCCGCTTTGAGATAGAATTCAAACTTCAAAAAATTCCGAATTTTGTACTAGTTGGAAACACAGGATGGTGTTACGGTTTGCAGTGGTATTAAAGAACACAGTTGAGTTCTTTTAAAAAGAGATACATATGAGCAAACTTTGCCTTTCAAAGTAGGCAAAAAGTTGCGTAACCATTTTTGTTTCTTGTTATATTTAACCTCTTGAGTCCTCAGAGAAGCCCCTGGTGGCCTGAAAGAGTTAATGTTCCATCTTAAGTACCCCAGTTAGCACCAGGATATTTTTAAGACAATGGTGAGGAGGAGAGAATTTAGTCCATTTATTCATTGAGCTCCCACAGGGCTGCGAGTCAACCAAGTACAGAAAAATCCAAGAAGGGGAGAAAGATCAGTATGTATCACCTTACTGCTAAAATTTTAAATCAAGCAGCATGTTCCTGCATATTACTCCCCTGAAAACCAAGAGGAAATGAGAAAGTTCAGACTGTAAATGTCAGTGAACTGCTAGATTATAGCGTTAGTAGAAAAAATATTTGTGACCCTAAATGCAGTTAAGCAGAGCTTCAGGGAGAAGCTGGAATTTTCTAATAGCAGTTTTGATTTGCAATCAGTTTGTTCAGGCTATTATTAGAAGAATAAAGTTGCTGTGGTGTGTGAGTGGGAGAGGGATTGTCCAGTTTTCCACTTAAACACAGTTTTCACGTTCACTTTTTAAGGAAGAGCCAGGCCTACTCAGTACCCATTCCACTTTTTGGGAAAGAGACTTGGATTCTCTGAATGATGAGGCTTACATGATTTTGTACAGCTGTGTCTCCCAGGATCCAGTAATTTCACAGGTCACAAGTCTCGAAGACAGCTATCTCTGCTCTCGGTTACAGTCCCTCCATTTGAAATATTAAGTCCTTGTAGTTTGAACATGAGGCTGTTAGTAGTTATAGTGACTGTTTATTGAGCACATGGCAAAACACGACATACATTATCTCATTTAATGTTGCCAGAACCCAGCAAAAAGGCTGTTGTTTTATGGGTGAGAAAACAGACTCTGGCAAAGATTGAGTCTTGCCTGAAGGCACATGAGGAAATGACGGATCAGAATGAAAACTAGGTCTGCCTTACTCCACAGTTAGCTTTGTCCACACCAAGTCACTGTAAGAAACAAAACCTTGAGGACTTCAGAGATCCAGAATGATACTCACTGCTCATGTTAGTTGTTGCCACACTAACCTAATACCCAAAGGCTTTATGTGGTGGAGAATGAGCCCTCCTATTGGTCTAAGCACATTTTATAGGCATTTTCGTATGGCCACCTATCACCTATTTACATCGCATTTGTGTTTCCAAGAACACATGGAACATGTCAATTTTATTCCCTTCTCCTTTTTCTAAAATGCTTATCTTGAATTCCTAAGGAATTTGTTCTTCCGTGTCCTGATGTTACTTTACTGTCACGTGTGTTTTCTCTTCAGGAATGTTTAACTCATGCACATTGAGGTTCAATTTCCCCCTTTTCTTTTTCCTTTATTTACAAACTTTTAAAAAAATTTCTTCTATGCCTAGTCTTTTGTTTGTTTCTCATGGTTTTTCTTGATTGCCTCCTATTCTGGGTTTGTCAAAATCCTTTCTTTTGCCCTTCATCTACTTCAGTGTCGTAACTTCATTTTTCCCCTCTGGGATAATTTCATTTCCTCTGAAAGGAGCTCATTCAATCTATTTTCTCTCTCTCTTCTGATTCTTTGGCTTTTAGAACCAATCAGGCTGGGAACTAAATTGTTACCACTAGAATTGAAATTCTACTACCTGTGAGGCATTGGGTAGGTTACCTAACTTCTTTGACCAAAGTTGCTGCATGAATTAAATGAGAATGCCTATCAGGGTCATGTAGCTAGGATTCCAGAGGTCCCTGGCAAGAGTGGGTTGTCCTGCAGTGACTTCACTCACCCCTTCGTTAGGAGCTGTTCAGGGCTGGGTTTGTTTTCTTACTGTTGAGTTTTAAGAGTATGTGTATAGGTGTGTGTGTCTGTATACGTATATATACACACATATATAAACACACGTATATATATACACACACATATACATATGTATCTCAGGGAACACATATAGAGAAGGCATATAGAAAGGTACAAGATAGATAGATAGATAGATAGATAGATAATGTTATTCTCTTGAAAATGTGTTTTGTAGACCAGAAAGTTTTAATTTTAATAAAGTTCAACTTATTATTTCTCTTGTGGATCATGCCTTTGGCATATAGCTAAAAAGTCATCACCAAATCCAAGGTCTATATTTTCCCCTATATTATCTTCTAGGAGGTTTATCATTTTGTGTTTAGTATTACAGTTTTGTATATTTACATTGACCACTCTTAGCCACTGCTAGAGCTGAAGCACTGGGAGGAAGGGCACCGTGTCACAAGGCTACACTGAGCAGGGGGTCCCTGAGCTTGGCTCATGAAACCATTTTTCCCTCCACATCCCAGGCCTGTGATGGGAAGGGCTGCTATGAAGTTCTCTGACATGCTCTGGGGACATTTTCCTAATAATCTTGGTGATTAACATTCAGCATCTTCTTACTTATGCAAATTTCTGCAGCTGGCTTAAATTTCTCCCCAGAGAATGAGTTTTTATTTTCTATTGCATTGTCAGGCTGCAAATTTTCCAAACCTTTATGCTATGGTTTCCTTTTAAACTTAAGTTCCAGATCCAAACCATATCTTTGTGAATGCATAAAACTGAATGCTTTTAACAGCATCCAAATCATGTCTTGAATGCTTTGCTTCTTGAAAATTTCTTCCTCCAGATACCCTAAATCATCTCTCTCAAGTTCAAGGTTCCACAAGTCTCTAGGGTAAAGATAAAATGCTGCCAGTCTTTTTGCTAAAACATAACAAGAATTACCTTTATTCCAGTTCCCAATAAGTTCCTCATCTCCATCTGAGACCACCTCAGCCTAGACATCATCTGCATCCCTATCAGCATTTTGATCAAAGCCATTCAGCAAGCCTCTAGGAAATTCCACGCTTTCCCACATCTTACTGTCTTCTTCTGAGCCCTCCAAACTGTACCAACCTCTGCCTGTTACCCAGTTCCAAAGTTGCTTCCACATTTTTGGGTGTCTTTACAGCAGCACCCTACTACCTGGTACCAATTTTCTGTATTAGTCCATTCTCCCACTGCTATGAAGAAACACCGAATACTGGGTAATTATAAAGGAAAGAGGTTTTATTGACTCACCATTCTGCAGAGCTGGGGAGGCCTCAGGAAACTTATGATGGCAGATGGAGAAGCAAACATGTCCTTCTTCACATGATGGTAGGAAGGAGAAGAATGAGAACTGAGCAAAGGTGGAAGCCTCTTATAAAACCATCTTATATTGTGAGAACTTACGAGAATAGCATGGGGGAAACTTCCCCCATGATTGAATTTCCCTCCACTGGGTCCCTCCCACCACACATGGGGATTATGGGAACTACAATTCAGGATGAGATTTGGGTGTGGACACAGCAATCCATATTACATGCATTGAGAAATGGAACAAGACCAGGATGCCCACTTTCACCACTCCTATTTAACATAGTACTGGAAGTCCTAGCCAGAGCAATCAGGCAAGAAGAAGAAATAAAACACATCCAAATAGGAAAATAAGTCAAGTTATCTTTCTTTGCTGATGACATGATTCTATACCCCGCAAACCCTAAAGACTCCTCCAAAAGGCTCCTAGACCTGATAAACAAAGTTCAGTAAAGTTTCAGGATGCAAAATCAATATATAAAAATCAGTATCATTTCTATACACTAATAACGTTCAAGCTGAAAGCCAAATCAATAATTCAATCCCAGTTAAAATAGCCACAAAGAGAATAAAATACCTAGGAATACATATAATCAAGGAGGTGAAATATCTCTACAAGGAGAAGTACAAAACACTGCTGAAATAAATCAGAGACGACTCAAATAAATGAAAAATATTACATGCTCACAAATTGAAAGAATCAATAGCATTAAAATGGCCATGTTGCTCAAAGTAACTTCTGGACTCTATGCTATTTCTATCAAACCACCAAATTATTTTTCAGCAACTTAGAAAAAAATCTATTCTAAAATTCATATGAAATAAAAAAGAACCCTGAGAGCCAAAGAAATTCTAAGCAGAAAGTACAAAGCCAGAAGCATCACGTTACCTGACTTCAAACTATACTACAAGGCTACAGTAACCAAAGCAGCATGAGCTGGTATGAAAACAGACTCATAGGCCAATGAGACAGAATATAGAACCCAGAAATCAAGCTGCACACCTACAGTCATCTGATCTTCTACCAACTTGACAAAAATAAGCAATAGGGCAGTGACCCCATATTCAATAAATAGCACTGGGACAACTGACTATATGCAGAGGAATGAAACTGGACCCCTACCTCACCATATAGAAAAATTAAATAAAAATGGATTAAAGACTTAAATGTAAGACCTCACACTATAAAATTCCTAGAAGGAAACCTAGGAAATACCATTTTGTACATTGGCCTTGGCAAATAATTTATGACTATGTCCTCAAAAGGAATTATGACAAAAACAAAAATTGATAAGTGGAAACTAATTAAGGAGCTTCTGCACAGCAAGAGAAGCTTGTGGTGGTGTGTGCCTGTAATCCCAGCTACTCGGCAGGCTGAGGTAGGAGAATTGCGTGAACCCAGGAGGCAGAGGTTGCAGTGAGCCGAGATTGCGTCATTGCACTGCAGTCCGGAAAACAAGGGATTAAACAGACAACCTAAAGAATAGGGAAATATTTGCAAACTCTGCATTTGACAAAGGTCTAATATCCAGAATCTATAAGTAACTTTAATTTACAAGCAAAAAACAACCCCATTTAAAAGTGGGCAAAGTTATGAACAGACACTTCTCAAAAGAAAGTATGTAACAACCAACAAGCCTGTAAGACTTTTTTTAATCATCACTAATCATCAGAGAAATGCAAATCAAATCCATAATGAGACACCAGTCAAAATGGCTTTGTTAAAAAGTTAAAAAAAAAAAGCAGATGTTGATGAGGTTTTTGAGAAAAAGGACATTTATGCACTGTTGGTGGGAATGTAAATTAGCATTGTGGAGAGGAGTTTGGAGATTTCTCAAAAAACTAAGACTTCAGCTACCATTTGACTCAGCAATCCCATTACTGGGTATATACTCGAAAGAAAACAAGTCATTCTACCAAAAGGACTTATGCTCTCACAGCACCATTTACAATAGCAAAATCATGGAATCAATCCAAGTTCCCATTAACAGTAGATCAAATAAAGAAAATGTGGTACATATACACCATGAAATACTATACAGCCATAAGAACAAATATCCTTAGCAACAATGGGGATGCAGCTGAAGGTCCTTATCCTAAGTGAACTAATGCAGAAACGGAAAACAGATATCGCATGTTTGCACTTGTAAGTGGGAGCTAAACATGGGGTACACGTAGGCATAAACATTGGAACAACAGGCTGGGCACTGTGGCTCACGCTTGTAATCCTAACATTTTGGGAGGCTGAGGAGGGTGGATCACGAGGTCAGGAGTTTGAGACCAGGCTGGCCAACATAGTGAAACCGCGTCTCTACTAAAAATACAAAAAAATTAGCCAGGTGTGGTGGTGTGTGCCTGTAATCCCAGCTACTCGGCAGGCTGAGGTAGGAGAATTGCGTGAACCCAGGAGGCAGAGGTTGCAGTGAGCCGAGATTGCGTCATTGCACTGCAGTGCGGAAAACAGTGCGAGACTCTGTCTGAAAAAAAATGGAATAAAATAAAAAATAAAAAAGAAGATTGGAACAACAGACAACGGAGACTACTAGAGGGAAGAGAGAGGCAGGGGACAAGGGCTGAAAAACTACCTATTGGTTACTGTATTCACTACCTGGGTGACAGGTTAAATCATACCCCAGATTTCAACTCATGCAATATACCTTTGTAACAGACCTGCACATGGACACCCTGAATCTAAAATAAAAGTTGAAAAGGAAAAAAAAAAAAGCAACCCTATTTGAAAATGAGCAAGAGATCTAAGCAGACAACTTAATAATGAATATATACAGATAATAAATAAACATGTAAAAAGATATTCAACATTACATGTCATCCGAGAATTGCCAATTAAAACAATGAGATACCATTATGTACTATTACAATGATGAAAATCCAAAACATTAACAACACGACTTAGCAAGGATATGGAACAACAGGAACTCTCATTCATTGCTGAGGAAATGCAAAATAATACAGTCATTTTGGAAGCAAGTTTGGTAGTTTCTTACAAAACTAAACATACTTTTACCAATGATCCAGTAATCACACTGTTTTTAGCATATATCCAAATAGGTTAAAATATGTGTACATAAAAATCTGCACATGGATGCTTATGGCTGCATTATTAATAATTGCCAAAACTTAGTATCAACCAAGATGTTCTCCAGTAGGTGAATGGATAAATAAACTGTAACATGTTAAGATAATATTGTTTTTCAGTACTAAAAAGAAATTAGCTGTCAAGCTATGAAAAATATGGAGGAACCTTAAATACACATTGCTTAAAAAAGCTAGTCTGAAAAGCCTCCATACTATATGATTCCAACTATATGACATTCTTTAAGAGGCAAAACTATGAAGAAAGTAAAAATATTAGTGGTTGCCAGGGGTTACTGGGGAGGGAGGGATAAGTAGGCAGATCACATAATTTTTAGGGCAATGAGATGATTCTTTATGATACTATGGTGGTAGATACTCCCATGATGCATTAGTCAAACCCCATAGAATGTACAATGCCAAGAGTAAAAACGGAATATAAACTATGGACTTTGGGTGGTAATGATGTATCACTAATAGGTTCATTGATTGTAACACATATACCACTTTGGTGTGGGATCCTGATAATGGGGAAGGCTGTGAGTATGTGGAGGCAGGGGATAAACAGAAACTCTCTATACTTGCCATTCAGTTTCTTGTAATTCTAAAGGTGCTCTAAAACATAAAGTCTATGAAAATATAGGATGCATATATTCTGCATGTCTTCTACCTATATTCTAATCTCATCTATTTTCTGACCTATTGGCATGAGTGTCAGTACAGTATTCACATTCTACCATTTTTGTTGTTGATAACTGCAATGGCCAAGTGTTTTTCTTCTTTGAAAAAATTACTCTCTTATACTTACTTATTCAGTTAGTTATTTTGTAAGAATGTGTTAAGTGTTTACAATAACTCTACCAGGCAGGTAGAACATCTGACTTTTTTTTTTTCTGTTTGGTAAAAGACAAAACTGGTTTGCAGGGAATTTAAGTGGCTTTTTGCAGGCCACACAGCTTGTTAGAGGCATAGTCAAATAAGACCTCTGATTCTCTTATCCCCATCTTGGGATTTTGTGCTAAGATTATGAAATGAGAAAACATTAACAAATTTAATTTATTGGCCAGGCGCAGTGGCTCAGGCCTGTAATCCTAGCACTTTGGGAGGCTGAGGTGGGTGGCCTGAGCTGTACATCACACCATCCTCAAGCAACACAGTGAAACCCCATCTCTACTAAAAGGGTTAATACCAAAATTCTGCTGGGCATGGTGGTGGGCACCTGTAGTCCCAGCACTTGGGAGGGGCTGAGGCAGGAGAATGGTGTGAACCCAGGAGGCTACAGCTTGCAGGAGCTTGAATGTTGCCACTGCACTCTGAAGCCTGGGTTAACGGAGTGAGACTCAAGCCCTCACCAAAAAAAAAAAAATTTTCTACAGTTCTATAATGCATGTTGTATAATTTATAAATAGTGCTTCTTTGCACAACAGAGAGTTACAATGTTTGACAATGTCATTTAGAGGGACTGGTTGATAGTAAATACAGGAGGGTGTTATAACTCTTGTGACTTTTATGCAAGAGGTCAGTCTTCAGATCCAATATATATATTGCTCTTTGAAAAGCTATCAATATTTTCTCTTACTGAAGGGCAACAGAAATTATCAGAGTACTGAAAACAGAGAAAACACAGCATAGATATGTAAACGAAGAGAAGACATTCCTATATAATTCTCCATAATAACATGGATAACCATTTAAAGACAAGATTTTGAGCAATTGCTGACAAAGGAAGAGTATTTTATGTAACCAGCAAATTAAGAGATATTAGGGAGTAACTTAATTCTCAACTCTTAAAACAATAGTACAACAGAATATTAACCAGATCAAACCCCAAACAATTTCCTTAACAACAACTGCTAAGGATTTTCGTGTGTGTGTGTGTGTGTGTGTGTGTGTGAGAATTGACAGTTGTAGCAAAACATCCATTCTTCCATAATGGAATTTTAGCTAGGTACATGGACACTTGATTAAATACTCTATTTCTCATCCTTCTTTGGAGGTATATGGGACTGTGTGGCTAAGGTCTGGCTAGTGGAGTGTTAACAGAAGAAAAATGTGAAAGTTTCCTGTTATGCTTGAAAAATAGGGGGATTTACTTCCCCTCTCCAGATTGGAATGAATATATAATAATGGGAGCTGGAGCAGACATGTTGGACCACAAGGCAGAACCAAGCAATTGAGGATGGTGAAGCAACTAGATAGAAGTCTACTTACCTCCTTTTTGTGTGAGAAAGAAAGAAACTTTGTGTTCTATACGTCATTATTCTTGGTCTCTCTGTTACAGCAGCGAAACTAGTGCCTAATTAATACAGAAGTTAATGACAAAGCAATAATATATGCAATTTGTGATTTATAACATATTATTTAGTTCTAAAACTAATAATCATAGCCATGTTTATTCTCTCTCCAGAGTATAGTTTCACTTATTCTCATTCTTTTTGACATCTTGATAAATGTTAGAGTTAATAGGACCTTGTATGTGTTATTATAGATCATTATTTGGATTGAGAGTGCTCCAAAGTTGGTGGGGGGAGACCACTCAAATTACAATAGTAGTAAAAATCTGGTTCCTCAAGTGAACATATGAGCTTCCAGTGCTTCATTCAGTATCGGGTAGTACCAAGGCTGACTTTATCTAAGCGATCCAAATGATTATCTAAGTGATCCACTCACTTCCATTTCTCACTTAATTAAGCCCTTGCTCTGTTATATACACAGTTTCAGTTTAAATAGCATTTCTAAGATTTTATTTCCTTATCTTTAAAATGAAGATAATAGCTCTCAAATGCCCTCAAGCACTGCTTGGTCTATATTTGATGCTCCAATAATGTTTTTGTCTTTTCATGAGCATACAAAAATCTAGCCCCCAATGACAATTAAAAAAAAAAAAAAAAAAGCATGTGAAAGGATAGCAATATTATTTATTTTTCAATTAGTAGAATCAGTCAGAAAAATAAAGAAATATTACTAATGTACAAAGTTTTACACTTTGGTGCTAGAACTTTGAGCCAGGTCTCCTTACTACAATAGGCATTAATTTAGACTGCCAGTTCCATGAAACGAAATTAGGCATGTTATGGAAAAGCTTTTCCATTTAACCTGCATCTATTTTGGATGTGTGTGTTCGAGCCAAAAGAAGTACTTAAGTTGAGAACCTATTGATTTAAGCAGTACCGTTCTTATGTGTTCTTTTTGTTCCTACTGCTTCCTCATTATTCTTGCCTTTTTTATTTGCTTTTCAGACCTCTGTTACTTAATGAAGTCACATCTTCATTGAATTCTCCACCAGGATGCTTATTTCCTGATCCAGCAAATTCGTTAACATGCATAAATAATAGAGACTTAGGGTAGAAATGGCCAAAGCAATGGATTGGCTGCTAGTCATAATTTCACAGTCTTTTCTGTCTCCTGATCCATGTATTATTTTTGTTATTAGAGAGACTTTGAGAAGTAGTCTGGAAAAAATAAAGTAGGAAAGAGCTAAAGGGTATTGAATACATATACAGGGTCAATTTAAATTTAAGAATAGAATTTAAATTGCAGCTTGAAAAATTTCAACTATATGATTTTTTTTTTTAAAGTGAGCTTCCCCTATTTTGAGATTTTGTGCATCAGTAAAATTTAAAAAGAAATTTGGCACATAGTCATCAACCCTTTTATCTTTCTCAGAATGACTACAAGAACTGTGATGAGAATGCAGAATAGGTCTTTGTCAAGGCACAAAAATTCTAGTTTAGTCACAGCAGAGAAGAGGAAGTATTAGAGCATTATTTACCCTAACTAATATAACTGACTAAAGATGAAAAAAGGATAAATCATGATGAAGAACAGGGTTTTTTTTTTTTTAAGTAGAGTAAATTCATCTCTATGAAATACTCTATATGTGGGTCTCACTATTATTTTTTTTTAAATTTTAGCCATGGACTTATGAAATATCTCCATTAACCCATAACCAGATTATGGACAAACATTATGGTTTGTGAGTATAAGCCACTCCTTCTATTGAAGGTTAATACCTTCAATGTTTATGCCTGCTCTTTTATTGGACCCTTTCGTCCAGTTACTCACATTTGCATTATTTCTGAGGCCACACACTACTTTTTGGTCTGGATCTAATCTTCATTTGCTGGCACATTTTGCCTTCTTACTTTCCAGGCTCCTTGCCTGTCTTTGGGATATTGAACACCATCACGCTTTTGTTCAAGTGATCCATCAGTTGAACCTTGCATCTCCCATGAACCTTTCCTGAGACACAGCTACGATTTCAAGTCATTTTTTTTTTTTTTTACAGAGCACTGTGATCAGTTACTTGCTAAGGTAGGGGAACCTTGACAGCTGTGACAGATGTTTCTGTGGATAAAATGCAGTGGGGAAAAAGGTTGAGGCTATCCTTTTAAATAGAATCAATGCCTGCCAGCTGCCTCACCATCTTGTATTAGCATTACATTGGTGGCTAGAACTAGGCTAGCTTACGATAAATACCTCTTCTAGGACCCCTCTCCTCCAACAAATATCTTAAAAGTAACATAAGAACAGTAATCCCAATAAACTACACTAACCAACAACAGAAATAACATTTTGAAACTCTTTTTCTGTTTATCCCTATTTATTAACTGATTTTTTGTTGTTGTTGGGGAGTTATAAGCAAAATGTAAGAAAATTTTGTTAGAATTCTATTGCTCAAAAAGTTAAGATTATAGGCATATAGCTATTATATGATTTTTATATATTTTAAATAATGTATCTCTTTTAAGCCAACAAATGGCATTGCAGTATATTCCTTTTCATGCTGTTCCTCTTTTGCTATTAACCATCTGTACTGTGCAACCAGAATATTAGGGGCCGGTTTCCATTACAAGAGTGCCAATAATTAACATGGAAGAACAGTTGTGACCATGGCAAACACAGCAAGACAAATCTCAGGATGAGTTGCAGAAACGCTTGGGGGCAGTTGTATTGTCATATGTGGAAATGTTACTCGGAGGAAGAAATTAATTCTCCTACAATCTTTTCCCTTTAAAGGAAAAGGTGATGAAAATCTTGACTTGGAAAATCCTAGACAAAATTTCCTTCATGTGACCAGCTTAGAAATCTCCCATGCTGTTGCTTGCTGTCTCACACCTAATTACAAGGAAGTAATTAACTATTTTGATTTCAAAGAAAGTGTTTCAGACCTTGTTCTTTCCTACCTGTTAGCCTGTAATATTGAAGTAGTAATGGCGACAAAGGTATTATTTAAGCAGGAGGAGATAAAATGTAAAAAAATTTTATATTAGTTTAGTTAATAACTACTGAACAACTCACATGCTAGTTATTTTCATGGTTAATGGAGAGACAAACCATCTCAAATATACTGCCTCTCCTTTCAGTGATCCATAGATTCTTTAGAATTAATGATATTTTGCTTTATCACATATTTATTGCATAAGGTACCTGTTTTCTTCTAGATTTTATAGGAGTAATTTAGTTTGTGTTTCCTTGAAAGCAGAGCCTGAAATAAAGGCTTTTGTGCTCATATTTTATTTGGGAAGTGATCTGAAAGAGCAAGAGAGCTTGGAATAGGGCAGAGTCCCCTACAAGGATGGCCCTTGCTGCAGTCAACCACCCTGGAATCCAACACAACAGATTAAGAGGAAAAAGATGTAGCATTTATAATGGAGTACTTTATGATCTAATTAGTTAAAGATGTAAAATTAATACTTGAAAACTATAGTGTAGAATATTGAGAATATATGCTTGGGGACAAAGTAGTTTCACATAGACAAGGATTTCTCAACGAGGCCTGATTTTTCAACCTCTGCAGGTGATACTTAGCAATGTTTGGAGATTTTTGTTGTTGTTGTCACAGTGCAGCATTGGGGTGGAGTGGGAAGGTATGCTACTGGTATCTAGTGGGTAGAGGCCAAGGATGCTGCTAAACATCTTACAGTGCACAGGACAACTCCCCGTAATACAATGAAATATCTGGCACAAAATGCCAATTATGCTGCTGCGGGGGTATCTTCCTTAAACATTGAAATGGCTATGAATCACCTGGGAGTCTCATTAAAATATAGATTCCAGTCAGTAGGTCTGGGGAGGAGCCTGACAGTCTGCTCTTTCTAACTAGCTCCCAAGTGATGCTGATGCTGCTTGGTCTACAGGCCACGATTAGAGTAGCAGGGCTACAGACAGCGTTGTAAAAGATTAGAAAAGTGAGAGATTAACAAGTAGCACAACTTTTCTTAGGGGAAAGCCCTGAGAAAAGGTGAAATTCATAGTGGCTGAGATTTCTTGATAGGTATGGCGGTGAGAAAAAAGAGGACAAAATGAGTGAAGGAGTGAGAATGACAATTCTCAGCACAAAATAAACCTGGCTCAGGAAGAGAGACAGTGTGAAAAGAGTATGTGGTGAGAAAACTTGGGTTGCAAGATTTGTCTCATCCTTTATGTTGCTCAGTGGCTTTAAGCAAGTTACATAATCTTTTGGGTCTCAGTTTCCTCATTGCAAAGATGCTTCAGAGCTTTCTTTTATGGAGATTAATGTGAAATGTGTAAATTTCATACTTTTCACGTGTCATTCTAGAGCCAAACAGCCTAGGTTTGAATCTCTGCTGTGCTTCTTGCTGTGTGACCTAGAGCAGTGCTTCAATGGTTTTTATAATTTTACTAGAAGAGAGTTCAGTAAAAGTTTTCATATGAAATATGGGATCGTGTTTTACAAAACTAATATTCATAGATGTTAGCCTTTATTTCATGTGCTTTACATGTATTCTGTATGCCATCTTAAGTTTACCCAAACTACTGGATGGAGATACTTGTTGGGATCCGCATTTTACATATGAGCAACCAAGGTTAAATAAGTTGCCCAAGATCCAACAGCTAGTAAATGGCACAGCTGAGGTTCAAACACAGGCCACCTGGCTATAGAATCTGCTCTGTTAGCAACTATATTGCTGGAGTTTTCTTAAACACGGGTATTCTGTCTCCTTATTTCTAGCTTTTGTTTCCCTGAAGACTTTTGCCGTCTCAACTGGCTTGCTCAAGAAACTTCAGTATTTTCATATTTTCAGGTTACTAGAGAGGATTCAGCAAACAAGCTTTTTAACTGGTTGGATATTTGCAAGTTTTCTACTTATGGGGGTGGAGGGAGGGACATCTCCCTGGACTCTTCTAAATTTATTGTTCTTTACCTTGTCTTTCCAGGATCCTAAGATCCTACTGAAACAGTAATAGGTATTTACAACTCATCCTAAATATTTCAGAATGCCTAATGTATACTATATATTTATCTCATGATAATACAACACTGTTCTACAAAAATACCAGAGTGGTGTGTTTTTGAGTGGAATTGTACAACTCAATAGATTCACAATATATAGCTCATGCTAATCATAAATTAATAATAAAGTAATGTTAAAAGTTCTTGTAAAAGTTTTGGTAATCACTGATCAGATAATGCTCTCCCTCCCCATCATGACTAGGTAAAACTAGTTTATGTGCCTGAGGTTTTGCTCTATGAAGGCCTGTTTTCCCATTAAATAGAGTATCCAATTATTTTGTCTCTTATAGGGACGTTTTTGATTTATCGGAGAAAATCATTTAAGTTGACAACTTTTAAAAACTCAGACCATTTCAAAGTATGTCAGACACTGCACGTACCCCCTACCTCCATTTCCCTTGAAGTGGGGCATACATGGTTTTCTTGACAGCAGCGAAGCTTGTGCTTGGGCAGAATGTGACATTGCTGATTCCCCATCTTTTATAGTCTCTGAGGGGGATGTGTTTGGGACAGGAACATACCAGGGATTTTTTTTTTAAGTAAATGTGTCATGAAATCTGTTGTGACAGATTTTAAACAAGTCCTTGTAACTGGGCAAAGTGAAATGACAGCACAGGGAGACTGGACAGAAACACATCAACCCGGCAAGTTTCTTGATTTCTGTTGCCTTTGTCTCTCCCGCTGTGTTGAAATGCTCCTCCCGTGGAGCTGGTGATGCCTAGTGGAAGGTCTCTGGCACTCCAAAGCAAATATCCTCCACCAGCCTCCAGCTCCTAACTAAGAGGCAATTATAACCCTTCTTTCCTGGGAGGTGTCAGTCATGAAGGCAAAGGAGCCTTTGGAGGTAGGTTGGAGTGTGTCAGTCAGTCAAAGAGTAAACTCCAGCATTGAACAAATGGTGTGTTCCTGCATGCAGTGCCAGCAGGCAGCTTCTGGCTACAAACTCTTTTGCAGAGATAAAAGCCTTCCTACTGGAGTTCTAGCGGTTCTAAATATTTCATGCCTGTGCTTGAACAAAAAGTTGCCATGGGAAGGCAGACTTGAAGATGTATTATCAGCTTGGTATTTTCCAAGTTAAAGATTCTCAATACCTTGTCCTTCTTTGCCCCATTTCCACCCAAGTCAGAAACTCCAGTTGCAAGCATTCTTTACAAATTACGATTTTTATCTTATGTGTCTTCTCTACTGAAATCTGTTGGTTCTGCCTATGAGTTCTGCTAAAGATATCACACACTCTAATAGGAGAGGAAGCAGAAGCTGCTTTATTCTATGATGTGGTTAGAAGTATTTGTGGTAATCCAGTTGTATTAGTGATCTGTTGTTGGGAAACTATCCCAAAACTAAGTAGTTAAAAAAATAATGAGTATTTATTACCTCTCACAGTTACTGTGGCTTAGGAAGTCAGATAGGGCACAGTGGAGATATCTTTGTTCCCTGGTGTCTGGCCTCAGATGAAATGTTTGAAAGCTAGGGGCTGGTGTCATCTGAAGATTTATTTTCTCACATGTCTAGCAGTGAATACTGGCTTTCAGCTTGGAGCCTAGCTGGGCTGAACTTGTAGCTGTGGCTTCCTCAAAATAGGTTGGCTAGATTTCAAGGACAAGTGTACTAAGACATATTAATTTTTATGACTTGCAGAAGTCACTCAGGGTCACTTGTGCTCATTTTATTGGTTAATGCAGTTATAGAGGTTTGCCCAAGTTCTAGGGGATTGCCCTATCGAGGGATGTCAGCAACATATTGTAAGAAGAGCATGCGAAATGAAACACATATTGGTATGGTCTTCTTTGGAGAATATAATCTATTTCTAGTGTATAGTTGAGAAAAGTTTAGACTAGCTAGTGCTTTGGGAATAATGTCTATGCTTCATAGTTATTTGGCTACGTAATTTATGAACTAATAGAAACTGTTCAGTTGTCACATTCTGGCAGATCCAGGTAGTGATTTGTAATATTTCAGTTGCTTTTATATTTAATATTTATTTTAAGTATCACTTAAAGTACGGTCAGTCAGGAAATCTCACCCTCACATTATGCATGAAGATGCTGATGCTCAGAGAAGTATAGATATCTTAAAGTATAGATATCACCCAGTTATTTAATCGCAGCTTTGGGACTAGAACACAGCTTCTCTAATGCCTTGATCTTTTCATCAGAACTTATAACACCTACAATTTGTAGCATCCTCAACAAATGAGGATTTATTGAGTAATTTTCATGGTGGAGGCACAGAGGTGGATACTGAGCTTATAAAGATGAATATAACCATAGTTCCCACCTTTATGGAATGTATGGTCAAATGGAAGAGATAAACACATAAATGCAAATGTTCAAAAGAGTGGGACAATTGCAGAGATGAAAGTAGGCAAAGGTGCTATTTGAGCACAGAGGGAACTACTTGGTTCGTTTCGGGTTTAGGGATGACTTTTTTGGGGAACAATATTTAAGCCTAAATTTTCATTGCTCAGCTCACTAGACAGCTGTCTGGAAACAGCCCACTGGACACTTACATTTTAACATATATATTTTAAAATAATATTTGTTTTACCTGAAATATGGTATGGCAATTCCTTTTTACTTTTGTCCTCCAATAAAGTTACACATTTCTAAAATCTTAATGATATGTATGTCTTATTTGTTGTTCTTTGGTATAGTATTATTATTAAATATTGTGGTTTCTGATTGGTTATTGCTGGTATATAAGACTTCCAGTGTCTTTCCGAAAGAACAGATCTTTTACACAGTGATCCTGCTGTGCTTTTTCGAGCTTCTTGAATAGGATGCTTAGCTTACTGATTTTCAACTTTCCTTCTTTCCTCATGTGTGCATTTAATGCTATGTATTCCCTTTTATTATGACTGTTGCTATGTTCCACAAGATAGATATTTATGTTTTCATTTTTTCTCAGTTCTGTATGATGTAATTTTTATTATGAATTTTTCCTGAAAACATGTATAAAATGTATATTTTACAAGAGTATATTTTAATGTCTGGACACATGAAGGTTGTTCTTGGTGATCATTTCTTTTGCATTTTTATTTATAAATTTTTAACATATAACTTTTTAAATAGTTAATATTTCAAAGTATAAACTTACACTTATGAAAAACTTCATTATCAGTGACTTTTATTGTAAATCCACATTCAGTTTTCTTATTTCAATTTTTGTCTGATTTCCTCACATAATTTCATTTTTTTGTATATATTTACAGTGTACAGTGTGATGTTTTGGTATATGTATATGTTATAAAATGATGAAGTCAAGCTGGTTAACATATCCATCACCTCACATACTTAGTTATGGGTGAGAACATTTAAGATCTAATCTCTTAGCAATTTTCAAATACACAATACATTATTGTTAACTATAGTCACTGTGTTGTACAGTAGATCTCCACAACTCATTCATTCTGTCTAACTGAAACTTTGCATCCTTTGACCACCATCTCATCATCTCCCTGCCCAGCCCTGGGCAGCCACCTATTGGCTCTATTATTATTATTATTATTATTTTGAGATGGAGTTTCACTCTTGATTGCCCAGGCTGGAGTCCAACGATGTGATCTTGGCTCACTGCAACCTCCACCTCCCAGATTCAAGTGATTCTCCTGCCTCAGCCTCCCGAGTAGCTGGGATTATAGGCACCCACTACCACACCCAGCTAAATTTTGTATTTTTAGTAGAGACAGGGTTTTGCCATGTTGACCAGGCTGGTCTTGAACTTCTGACTTCAGGTGATCCACCCGCCTCAGCCTCCCGAAGTGCTGGGATTACAGGCATGAGCCACTGTGCCTGGCTGGCTCTATTTTTAATACATTGAGAATTTAACCACTTAACACAGCATTCTCTGTTACCATTGTCATGTAAGTCATCATCTCCCTCTAAGATTATTTTAGTAACCTCTAACTACCTGCTTCCACCTTTGCCCCACTAAAGAGTATACTTCACATGTCAGCCAGATGTTTCAGCTATGAGTCAGATGATGTTAAGCCTCTACTCAAGCCTCCAGTAGCAGGTATACTGTTTCCTCTGGGTTTATGCCCTGGCTCTTGCTTCTTGCTGGAAGATTTTTTTCACCAGATACCCACATGACTCACTCCCTTCCTTTTTTTCATTCCAATGACATCTTTTCAGTGATGTGTTTCTTGACTACTCTATTTAAAATGGAAACCCCTATTCCTGATTCTTCATGTCCTCTTTCCCTGTTTACCGTTCTCCAAAGTATTTGTATCATCTGATAACCTGTATAACATATGATTTTGGCTGTTGTCTTTTTCTCCTCAATGGAATGCAGTCATCATGGAGACAAAGAGTTTTATTTCTGTTTTATTTTTTATTTACTTGTTTTTAGAGAAGGGGTCTCATTCTGCCACTTAGGCTGGAGTGCAGTGGTGCGATAATAGCTCACTTCAGCCTTGAACTCTTGGGCTCAAATGATCTTTCTGCCTCATCTTTCCAAGTAGCTGGCATGCTCCACCATGCCCAGCTACCTTTTTTTTTTTTTTTTTGGTAGAGGTAGAGTTTTGCTGTGTTGCCTAGGCTGGTCTTGAACTCCTGGGCTAACGTGATCCTCATGCCTCAACCTCCTGAGTTGCTGGGATTACAAGCGTGAGCCTCCATGCCCACAGAGTTTGTTTCATATAGTACTATATTGTTATTAGAACAGTACCTGGCAAATATAGGAGCCCCACATATATATATTTTGAATTTATGAATAAATGAAATAACTATTTTTTAAATTACCAAAGGGCATTTTGCTTTAGAGATTACTTTGCCATATTGTATTTGCCCAGAGTAGTTTTTCTATCTATATACTTACTTTCAGTCTTTCAGTGTTGATATGGTTTGAGGATGATCCTTTTAAAACATATTGCTGGATTTTTGGTGTTATTTTCCAATCTGAGAGTCTTTGCCTTTAATCAGTGAATTTAATTTATTTACTTTTGCTGTAGCTACTGATATACTTGCATTTATTGACCTCACTTTTATGTTCTATTGACCTCACTTTTACGTTGTTTCTTTTATTTCTTAATTCTTGCCTTTTGTGTAAACTCTTTAAATCACTTTTTCTTTATTTTCTTTTTGTTTGGGAAGATATGCATTGTACTTATTTCTGTAGTTTTATCTTGTTTATTTCTGTCTGTTAAATTTTAATGGCCATACTTGAATTACATAGTGTGAATATTGTCTCTCAGTCTGGTTTGCTTTCTCATTCTATTAATAGTATTATTTAAAATGCAGCTTATAATTTTTAAATTTTAATAATAGTATTTTTACTATCCATTTTTGTTGTGTATTCTTATACCAATATCACACTGTCTTCTTTTTGTTCCCTCTGAATGGTAAGCCCCTAGAAGTAAGAAAAGTTTTTGTATTATTGATCTTTGTATTCCTAGTGCAGATGCACTAGTGCACAGATGCCTAGTGCAGGTTTATTTGGTAATGCTTGGTTCATAGTCAGTAAACACATGTTTGGTATACTGAATTGAGAGAGGAATATCGTTCAAAGACTTGTCAAGAAATTTTCAGACTTTCCATTTTTGTCATTTGATCTCCTCATTTTATTGTTCTGGAAACTGAGGACCAGATAAATTACATGCTATATTGATGCTTATATAGCTAATTAAATGTTTGAACTGGAATCAGAATCCAGGAATTCTTATGGATAGTTGTTTTTTACTAACCAATTTGGCCATGATTATTGCTTTTTAGTTGAGATAAAAAAGTGCAAATAATATTTAAAAATGGTAAGATTTTTATTGGGAACACCTTTTTTAGGAGCTACTTCAGCATTTTCAGGTATTAATACCATTGTGTGTTAGTGTGATTCTCTATAGCTTTTTGAAAATCATTTTCATTTTGGCACACTGGCAAGTAGAAAAGATAAATGCCAAAAAGGGACAGAATGATGTCATCTTGGAAGCAAAGAAGCATAAATTGTGTGCACCAGACACAAACTAATTCCTCATTTTTATACTTGAGCAAAACATATTACCATGAATTATTAAAATTATTTCCCTATCTGGTTATTGGAGTTAGAACTGAATCTCATGTTCTTTTCAGGACAATGTATAATGGAGGCAAGTTGCTGAAATAATTTAGCTATTTCATGTTCACTTGGTATGATGGTTAGTTTTATGTGTCAACTTCACTGGAGTGCCCAGGTATTTGGTCAAACATTATTCTGGGTGTGACTGGAAGGGTGTTTCTGGGTGAAATAAACATCTGGATGGTAGACTGAGTGGAGCAGGTTGCAGTGCTTCAGGTAGATGGGTACCATACAAGCGGAGGCCTGAATTCAGGGAAAAAAAAAAAGCTGACCTTCTCACAAATAAAAAGAAGTTTCTCCTGCCTGACTGCTTTGAACTGGGTAGGAAATTTTTTTTTTCTGCCTTGAGACTCCAACTGAAATATCAGTTTTTCTGGTTCTCAAGCCTTTGGACTTGGACTAGCTACACCATTGGCTCTTCTGGGTCTCCAGCTTTGTGACTGCAGATCTTTTAAGCTTCCACAATCTACTGAACCCCAGTTCCAATTCCTTATAAGAAATTTCTTTTTTTTTTCTCTCTCTCTCTCTCCCTCTGTCTCTCTCTCTCTCCCCCCCCTCCTCCCCCGCTTCCTTCCCTCCTCTTTCTGTTTTCCTGGAGAATCCTAACTAATGCATTTAACGATTGCAGTTTTGAATACTGTATTCTAAAACATTTCTACTCATCAAACAGTTCCACAAGAGGGGCAAATCTAGGTGTGCCTAGATAGTTAATTGAACTTCCTTAGATAAATACATGTGGAGAAATATGATTGGGGTGCTTCCAAAAATAGAAATGCATCCTTTTAAAATTCTAAATAAAAATATAATTACTAAGTAATTCCTCTTGATTAGCACCTCTGTTCTCATAAGCTAGGAGTTTGTGATAATGTTAGAAGAATGACACTTAGTCAAAAGTTCAAGTGATATGCCACAAGTATAAGCAGTACAATCCGGATCTCTTCAATTAAGTACGTTTAGCAGCAGGTGGGAGGTTATTTTTCTCCATAGAAATAAAGTGAATATCTTTCCTAATGATAAACTGATTATTTTCTTAACAGCCTATCCAAAATAGAAACCTTACCTATAAGGTCCTAATATCTAATGTTTTATTCTTCTATGTATCCTATTGAATAAGTTATTCATAAATAATTTCACTTTAATAAGATTAATGGATTCCTCTTTTGTATTGTGCCAAAGAGTTATTCATAGACAACAAATACCCTCACACCACTGAGAGGAAATGGCTATTTAAGCTGAGTGTGTGTGTGTGTGTGTGTGTGTGTATGTGTGTGTGTGTTTTTCCAACTCCCAAGTGACTGAATTGGATTAACATTGACAGATTCTTAGCATAGGTAGATCTGGTTTAGTGGACAATCTATTGATAAGTATTCTTAGAGTATGGCTGGGATTTTCTTCAACGTTTTGATCAGCCTCGGGCCTGTTGTGTCATGTTGTGGGAAAAACGTGTAGGCTTAGGGGACTGTTTTGAAGGTCAAGGTCATCTGATTTTAGTACAGCCCTACCTCCAACAGATAATAGACTCTTAATAGTAGACAACTTTTTTTTTCTTGCTTAGGATGACGTACTTTATGAAATTTTCTGTTGAAATTTTCTGTAATTTCATATTAAGTATATGATTCCTAATAATTTCTAAGCTTTATTCTGAGACCCATATTCTGCCTACTTTCTTGAACTTTCCTGAGATTCAGCACAGTACTTTCTCTTGTCAGTTCTTGGAAATTGTATTCATGTCCAACAATGCACATATAATTATTTATAAATGGTTTTAAAGTAACCTTGATGTCAAAATGAAGTATTCAATCCAGGAAACATTTATTGATCAGCTACTCTATGGCAAAAAACCCATCTTTTGCCCTGGCAAGACCAAGTTGAGTAAGATTCATTTCTTGATTTCAAAAAGATGATAGTGTGTTGGAAATGGTGGAGTGGTTTGATTGGAATAACCCTCTGCATATAAGAATTATAAAATTTGGAAAAGTATATCTATATGTATATTCATCATCTTCTATATTCACCAAACAACTTGAAGGCAGAAGAGAATGAACAAAAAGCAAGCAAGAATTATAGATGATGATATGCTTGAAAGATGAGTATAACAGGTGAAATTTGCTATTTTTAAGCTCTTTGCTGGAGGTCATACTCAAACCTACCTGAGGCTCTAAAGGAAGAAAGCCACTGGCTTACTGGCTTGAGCTGTCGGAGAACAGAGTTTGGGAACATAGCCAGAAAATTAGCATTAAATCCTGAAAGAAAGGGACTAAGAGTGGTTCAGCCCCTAAATCAGCATATAAAATTCATGCAAATTCTTAGCTATGTGCTAACCTGGCTAAACTAGCTGGCATATGGGGAAGAAATATGTCCTATAGGACTCAGCCAAAAAAACAAACAAGCAACAACAAAAAAGCAGCATCTGGAAGCTGAAAGAGCCGTACAGAGGTAACAGATTATGGTCTTTGCAAAAATACAGAGTTTGGAGTTAGAATCCAGACAAGTTACCTGATTTTCCATGAAAAGAAATCACTCATCACAGTAATATAGCAGTATCTATATTTACAACTTATTTATTAGTCATAGTTTGTAGTATATGAAAAAATAAATGTGAAAAAGCAAAAATGTTATTTATTTTCAAGGAAAAAGCAGCTAATATAAATTGATGTTGCAAAACCCAGATGTTCCATTTAGCAGAAAAGGACTTTAAAGCAGCTATTTATAAATATTTTAAGGACATTAAGGAAGATACATGTATAATGAATAAAATGATGAAAAATCTCAGTTGAGATTTGGAAACAAAATAAAATGAATAGTCTAGAACTTAAATATCCAATAGCTACAATGAAAAACGATTTATCATATTGAAGATGGCAAGAAAAAGAATATACTTGAAGACATATTAACAGAAAGCATCAATGTGAAGAACAGAGAAAAAAAAAATGAACAGTGCCTTAGAGACATGTGAGCAGTAATAAGTAGTTTAACATACATGAAACTGGAGTCTCAGAAGTAGAGGAGAAAGAGATTGGGCAGAATAAACAGAATTTAAGTTCTATTGCATAGGACCTGAGTATGTCTTATTCATAGTTGTATCCCCAGCACCCAGGGCAGTGTATATTGTACAAGCATATATTTAACATGATCAACATTTTGATGAATATATCAGTAAGCCTCAGGACCTGAGAAAATACGTTGTTTAAGTACTTGCTTATGAAGTTGTGGTGAATAATTGAGTGAATGATATATGTAGGGATGCTGGTAAATTGTGGTAGTGGATGGAGTCCACTAATGTCTCACTCCTTAGAATGTAAAAACTGGAATACTGGGTGCCGTGGAGAATTATTTTGATTAATTCATGGTTCCAAGTAATTGGCTGTCTAGGCTCTCCAGATTTTTTTTTTTCAATTGGCTTTCCAGTGACCAGCTTTATTTTCATCTCATGTTCTATTTCTTAGGTCTAAGCTAGGTGCCAAAATTCAAGTGTATCATTAATTATTGGGTAGCATTAGCTTTCTGGTCAATAGATTGACATTCAAATTGCATTATCTGGACATGCTTGGGTCAAGGACTTACAAGGCAAAATGAGTTAAATATGGAGTAGGGATACTGTATAAGGGAAGAGACTGACAGGACTAAATATGATGTCTTACTGTCCTCACATTGAAGATTTGGGATCCTTACTTGAACTGAATTCAAGAGCTGTTTTTGAGCTGTGGACGTTTCCAAGTGCATGCATGTGAGGGCTGGAAAGATACGGTAAATCAGCATTTTTGTGCCTCCATCTCTGAGCAAACTCATGCTAGAGTAGTCATAGTCCAAAAGAATACATGGCATTTCCAATGGAGATCAGGTGAATGTAGGATAACTGAAAGTTTTGAGAGGAGCATACACATTCTTTTTTTTTTTTTGAGAGGGCGTCTCACTCTGTCACCAAGGCTGAATGCAGTGGTGTGATTTCAGCTCACTGCAGCCTCCGCCTCCCGGGTTCAAGTGATTCTTCTGCCTCAGCCTCCCGAGTAGCTGGGACTACAGGCGTGAGCCACCATGCCCGGCTAATTTTTGTATTTTTTAGTGGAGACGGGATTTCACCGTGTTGGTCAGGCTGGTCTTGAACTCCTGGCCTCATGATCTGCCCACCTCAGCCTCCCAAAGTGCTGGGATCACAGGCGTGAGCCACCATGCCTGGCCGCATACACATTCTTAAAAATAAACTAGCAATATAAAATTTGTAAAGGAAAGTGATTTCTTGGGAGTGAGGGGATGAGATTATATCTGTGGTCTAGTTCTACTCAGGATTTCAAAGATCCACTCTAATGATAGATTAAAACAAACTCAAATATTTTGTGGTGCATTTGGTATGCAGGAAAGAAAAAAAATCATCCATATAGTAGAATGAAAGTAACACTTGGCCTGGAGCTAGGTGACTTCAGCCACATACTTGTTTTTCCCCTAACCAATTGTGTGACTTTGTGTAGTCATGTCCTCTCACTGAAATTACGTTCCTCCTGCATAACATATGGGTTTCTTAAGTCCCTTTCAGTTTTGTGAGACAACGGAAAAAGATATTATAAGGATTTGCAATTATTTTCCGTAATGAGAAATTACTCCAAGGACTGTTTCTGCTCTCATGTGCCCACCAATACCAACATCATTATGTTTAAGCAAAAGCATATGTGACTAAGTTATTGATTTCATTGATTAATCTTGTGACTATCTGGTATACTGAATATTTGAAGGCAGAGGTACAAACACATTTAGAAGCAGGAAGCCTAAAGAGTTTGGAGATATATTAGGGAATGTCTTTTTTCCTCTGTTCTATTGCTGTGGTATTTCTTTGCAGATATGAGTTGTTATTTACTAATTCAATAAATATTCATTGAGCACCTACTATGTACCAGGAACTGTTTTAGATGCTGGAAACAGAGTGCAAATGGCTGCCCTGATGGCAATTGTGGTCTGGGACTACTCATTTTTGTGATCCATCTTGTTTAATGTCATTAATTGATCCTCAATCCTTTAAAAAATAAATTCCAATGTTAACACAAACTAGGGAAAATATTTTGTACTGAATAAAGAAATATCCTGCTTGGGAAATACAATGGCAGGAGACAAATTTGCCTGCAAGGAATCTGAGAGGATAGAATTCTATAAGCCCTGAATTGTATTTTGTGCCTTTAGGTGGAAAGCGCCAACACATTCAAAGCCAAATCCATCCAAAGTCACCCATTTTTATATAAAGCCATCTAGCACAGACACAACCATCATATGTTACAATTTTCCTGCCAAAAAAATTAATTGGCTCAGGCTAACTTTGAATTCATCCAAGATTTGCACAAAACTTGCTGAAAGGTTTGTCTACCTCAAGAAAACTTTTCATGAACCCAGTTCCAAGTTTCAAATTTTTATAAAAACCTGAAACCAAGGAAGATTTTCTTGGTTTTCTGTTTGGTGCAGAGGTACTGCAAGCTCTAATTATGGGGCCTCAAGGGAATACAAAGAAAGTGAGACACAAAAAGAAAAATATCTGAAACAGGTAATTAAGGAGGAAAAACACGTCAGGGAAACAAATAGGAATCAGAAGCTTAATTTGAAATTATAAAATTATTAATAATATATTTATATGGCAAATGTTCATATGGTATAATGCCACTTAATCAGTATGCATTTCTAGGTGCATTTTATTGCTAAAAGTTAGTAATTTTCGGAATGAATGCCAAACCTATACAGAGGGTGATCCATAAATAGAAAATACAGATCAGAGCACTCTCTACTGCCCTCAACCCTGCAAATTTCACATTTTTCCCTCGTTTACTGACATTCAAAGATGAGTTAGCATAAAATAAAAAGTAATTCCATTGGAAATGGCATTTGAGTCATATAGAGGGCATACTGTAAAGTTGAAATTTAAATGATCAAATTAATTTGCGTTTGGGAAACTTAATCAACAGAATTGGTCTCAATATTTGATTTTAGTCTTTTTATTCAAAATGATGCCAGGTAATCAAATTGTGTTATTACATTTTTCCTACTTACCCTTAGTTTTAGGTCAAAGTATATCAAGAGAGTTGACTCAGGTTGCTTTTGTTCTTGACTCTGGCTTCATAAGATATTTTAAATGTAAAGACATTTGAACTGTTTTTATTTTAAAGAAAAGCTTTTTATTTTTAAGAGAAGCTTAATTCCTATAAGTGTTGCTTTGAAACTGAAGCCCCTTTGGGTTTCTCGTTGAAATGGAAACGTCTGTGAATATGCTGTTGTTTCGCTACTGAAGTAGGTTTTGAGCACCTGCTATATGCTCACTCATAGGTGATGTATAAACTCAAGAATCTTCTCACTTAACACAACATGAGAACAATGATAAAGCGTAAAAGTACATGTTAAATTGTGTTGAACATACACATGGTTTAAACAAAAATTAGAGAAAGAATGGGTAGTATAATTGAAGATGGTTGCAGTTTATCTGGATGGTAAGGATATATATGGCTTGGAAGGGAGTAAGACACTAAGCCAAGAAAATGGTATGGTTAAAGGGAAGAATTAAGGAAGAAGAAGTATTAAGGAGGAACCAAAGAATTAAGAAGGATCATATGGACTGACATGAACATACTTACTAAAGTCATTTTTGTCTGCTTAAGAAGTGTCTGAATTTCAATAGAGTACACTTGGTGCATTTGGTAAGATGGGGGAGCCATTGTGGGTTTGACGGCAAAACATAAAAAATTAGTCTTTGGTTGATTGGTCTTTCGTTTTCTAATCTTTTAATAGTCATTTATGCTTTTTGATGATATATGCCAATGAGAGATAGACAGAAGCAGTTTAATATAAAGAACATTTCATGAAGGAGAAATGTAGTAGGCAGTAAAGAAGTGTATCTCTGAAGGCACATGTCTGCTTCTGTGCTGTTTCTAACAATTAGTGGCTGTATAGCCTTAGCCAATTTACTGTTCATATAAAAAATGAGCAAAATGGACAAACCTCATAGTTTTTTAAATGAAGAATAAAGTTGTTAATGCATGCAGAGCCTTACATCTTATATATAGAATATACCCATATCTTAGCTATTATATTGTGATTAATATATCATCTGCTTGAATCAAGTAACTTGGTTTAGTTGTTACAGATACCTGCCCTTGAGCAAGTCACTTAACCTCTCAACTTCACTTATCTCAAAAGTAAAATAGGAAACGTTGTAAAAGTACCTACCTCAAGGTAGAATTAAAGAATTATATATGTGATAGCACATTGTACATTATAAAGCACTATGCCAATATATATTTTTGACTGTAACTGGTTTATGACCTTGGCATCCATAGCCTTCTAAAATGGAGGAAATTATTGAGAATAAATACAACAAGAATGAATCTCAAAATATCCCAAAGTTTAATCGAATTGTAATAAAATTACAAGTTAGTGATCTAAAAGGGATGAGCCAATGCCAATATTATCTGTTTACAAATGTTTGTCTCTCATTTGACCATAAAACTCTTGAGGGCAGAAACTATTTTTCAATTTTGTTTTCTAAAGGCCTGTCCAAGGCCTGGCTTATGAACTGGCATGTATTAATTAACTTATAGGTACAAAAAGGAAGCGTATTTGCAATCAAGACTGTGACCCAAGTTAGGAATATAGGGTCACTGTTACCAGGAGGTATCTTCCTCTGTCAAAGCAGAGTCTTAATTCTAAGGGTGGCCATGCCATAAATTTTCTATAATAACTCAGAAGACAGAAATTATAAATGATAGAAGAATCACTTCTTAGGTTTAGTCCAGATCACTTTGACCTTCTTATTATATGAGAGATTTTTTGAAAAATAGTGTGTTTATTTCAAATAAAAGAGATTGTCATGAGATTTCAAAAAGACAGCTAAGAGCACAGATACTATGGCTGTATGAGAATGATGCATTTTAGATCTGCACATTTACTAAGGAGATATAAGCAATGCTTTCACATGCATATGATTTTAGAAGGTTAAAATTTCAATGAGAATTAAGGTTCTAAATTTGGCTCATTCAAGATGGCATCTTGAAGTACAACTTTTGCTATTATCAAAATGCCCACAAGAAAGCCTCAGGGGCTTGAAAAGAATGTCTAATATTTATATTATCTGATATTCAGTATGGCATTTTTTTCTTTTTTTAACCTGAATATACCTTTCTGTCCTAAATGTCATTAATAAAAAAAATTGGATATTAACATAGTCTTTAATAATAATATGTTGATTGAGGGCATGAGCATTTCAGAGAGTAAACAGAAGAGAAACAGTGCAGTCTCAATTTAAGTTTAATATAAATTAAAGAATAAACCCATTGGAAGTAGAATTTCTTCTCTAAACTAAATTGGCTTTCTAAGGGTGGTGGTTGTTCTCTCCCTTCATGCATGTGTGACCTTAGTGTTATGAGATGAAGGGTGTGAAAGTTCTGGGTTGTGCCTCTTTTCACAATGCCGTGTGCTCCCTTCCTTGCCGGCTCATCTCTGTTTGTCCTTTAAATGGTTGTTTCCGGCATCATCTCCCACGAGACTTTCTTGATTTTACTTGCTGGTTTATGACTTCTCTCTAAGCTCCTGAAGAACTCTGTCTTAGTCAATTCAGTCTCCTGCAACAAAAGTACCATATGATGGATGGTTTAAACAACAGAATGTTATTTCTTACCCTTCTGGAGTTTGGAAAGTCAGAGATCAGAGTCCATGGTTGGGTTCTGATGGGAACCTTCCTCCTGGTTTGCAGTCAGCCATCTTCTCCTTATGTCCTTACATAGTGGATGGAGAGAGCGAGCGAGAGCAGAAGCAAGCATATTAGTGTTCTTATAAGGCCACAAGTCCCATCATCAACCTCACTTCACTCCATCATGCCCTAATTAACTCCTAAAGGCTCACCTCCATCCTCATCCCCTAAGATGCCCTCACCTCCATCCTCATGCCATAACTACCTCCTAAAGGCTGCATTTCCACATACCATCACACTGGCTTTCAATATATGAATTTGTGGAGGAGACACATGCAGTCCATAGCATACCTTGTCATCTCTATTGTTGTACTTACCTTATTGACTTGAATTTGCCTATTTATGCATATCTCATATACTAGAACCTTAGGTCTTCAGGTACAAAGGTTATGTCTTATTCATCTTTGTAGCACAATGTTTAGTATGAAATAGATATTCCTTAAATGTTGAAATTGGTAGAAAAGTTACATTGGTACTAATTGTGATGTAGCAGTAGTCAAAATCAAGTTGTACTTCTTTTCAGACTTCTTTTACTTCAGCAAATTATTACTTAGTAGACTTTTCAGAACATAATAGAATTTGTTTATCCTCATTCCCTAGTGTGAAATTCAGAGCTTGTAAAATTTAAGCATGTCTTTACAATTCAAACTTATTTGCATAAGTTTATGTAACGAATGACAAATGACCTCAGATGATAAAAGTGAAAAAAATTTATTCATTTGCTTTTTACCCATTCTAGGCATTAAATAGAACCTTTTAAAAGTAAAGACATATATAAATCATGCCTACACTACTTGAATTATGTGAGTATATGTGTATAATGTATGTAAATAAGTATTTGCAAATGCATATATATGCAATTTTAATATAGTGGGTTAAGAAAGTCATTAATTTAGCAAAGAGCAGTATAGTACAGCCAACTTTTTTCTTTTTAATGCACAGGGCTTACAACCAAACAGATATGGGCTTAAATTTTGAGTCTATAACTTATCATCTGTGTGATTTTGGACAAGTTATTTAACTTGTCTCATCCTCAAAATCCCTCACATATAGTGTGGAGACAACAATATGTAGCTTGCAAAATTTTGTTATGATTGATGGGGTATTATATTTAAAGTGCTTAAGATAATTCCTGTCATGTATTAATACCAAATGGCCAATAACTGGTGGTCTTGTTTTTATGGTTATTGTTGTTAAATCAAGTTTAACCTAAAGCTGCCTCCTTACCTATTTTAAGTTCAACCTAAATGATTCTCTCTACGTAATGAACTGTAACCTAATTGGATGGCTAAATTAGACTAACCTACTCTTGTGCCAATCACTGAGTTTTGGCCAGTTGAAAGTGGCCAGCTATTCAAACCACGTTCAAATAAGGCAAATGCCCAGCTGTGACCAATCTAGCTATTTCTGTACCTTACTTCCCTTTTCTGTACATCACATTCCTTTTTCTGTCCGTAAATCTTCCACTCCATGGCTATGCTTGAATCTCTCTAGCTCTGTTTCAGGAGGCTGTTTGATTCAGGAATTGTTCTTTGCTCAATTAAACTTTTTAAATTTAATGTGTCTAAGGTTTTTTTTTTTTTTTTTTTTTTTTTAACATTGTCATAAGCAGAAGAGCAATTAATTTCATAATTTTATTTTTCTTCACTGCCTTTAGTTTCTTCATCTGTCAGATAGTAATCATAACTCAACCTCATTGGTGGTTAGGAAGGTCAAGTATGATAAGGTCTCTGAAAATACTTTGTAAAATGTAAAGTGTTATTACAGAAAATAAACTAACACTTTAATTTTGCTTTTATTTTAAAGAGGTGGAATGCTGGCTAGAGACAAAGTAATGTTTAAAAATGCTACTGAATTGTAGTTCTATATGTTACAAAACAACCACTCTAAATTTCCTGCCTCACTTCATTTTCAATTTTTAGTATTTGGTAACCAGGACTCCTTTGGTTTCCTTCATTGCTCAGTGTGTGGGAGACCTAATCAGTATTGAAGCAGGTTCCACCAATTAATTGGAAGAAGCACTTGTCTCTCTTTCTGATTGTGTAAAAGACATTAGGCTTTGTTTTATCAGTTTAAACAGGTTTGCTACATGACTGCATCTTCGAAAGTGCCAATAAGTGCATTTAGACTTAAAAAAATTATGCCCAAGTGAAGGTTTATTTCTTCCTGTTAAACATTCTTTCCAAATATGCATATGTCATTTTCTGTCTTATCTCTAATCTTTCAGTAAAACTTGGTTTAGTCCTTTGAACTCTTCTTGAATTCATTCTTCTTTCTGGTGTTGATATTTATATAATTATACTAAGCCTGAGAATTTCAACTTGAACTTCTGCTTTGAAAAACTACAGCCCTAGTTATTTTCAAGAGTTGTTTTTTCCTCCCAGAGTTTAATAGCGCAATTTAGTGTCCTTTACAGGTTTGTTGAAAATATCATGTAACAAAAAGCCAACAGATGTTATATGTATACTTGTTTCTGAACAAGAAAATTCTCAGAAACTGGAAAGTAGCTTTAGAATTATTATTGACTATTTCTTAGTAATTCTCTTCTAGACATCTCAGGATATCATAACATAATTTTTATTATCCAATTTTCAATAGCATCTACTTCCCATATATTTGTACATGAGGCATAAAATCAATAAAATCTTGACTTTACTTCCTTAACCATTATTAAATACTCCTCCTTGAATTGCCAGACTGGGTTCTTATGCGTTCACTCTTTAATGGAGCAGGTCCTCCATTGGTCAAATTTTCATGCCTTTCCAAAGTACCAAGTCCAAAGATGTAGACTGTGGAGACCCCCGAATGTGAATTCCCAGTTGTTTACAAAAAAATTCAAGAAAGATCTCTTACTGATATTACAGGAGAGCTGAATCCCCAAACTGGGGCTTCATCCAGGAAAGAACTCAACAATAATCTAGTGTTGTTAGCAATCTTTTACTGAACCGTACTGCTTCTTCCAAAGCAGGGCTAACTCATAGGCAGTGTGCCTAGAGTCAATAAGGTATGAGCTTTTCGCAACTCTATTTATACTCAGGCAAACTCACTTTCAATTACATGCAAATTAAGGGATAAGTCAGTGCAAATTGACGGGGGCAGGGTATTTAGAAATTTCTAGAAAAGAGACAGTAATTTTTAGAACATTGCCATGGAAAGAGGTGGTAACTTCTGGGTCATTGCCAAGGCTTTTGTAAATTGTCATGGCATTGGTGGGAGTATCTTATGCTAATGAGCAATGGGACAGTTAGCGATAGCTTTCTTTGCCAACTACTGGTTCCTTTCCATTTCTTCACTTCATCCCTTCTGGACCAGATACTGTTTTGGTCAGTAGTATTGTGACCGGAAGACAGGTCCTGCTGGTCTCCTACCATTATTGCACTACTGGGGAGGCCATAGTGAAGAGCGTGAACTTTCTACTTGGGTAAAATAGATTTAGAAAGTGGCGGACGTTGTGCCAAACTGAGTTTCTGTTTCACTGTCTGTAAAATAAGCACAGTAATGCCTATTTTATAAAGTCAGTTCATTATGAAATTAAATATGACAATGTAGACTCTTATTATTGCTATGATTGTTGTTTGTCCGTAAAAAAAAACACCACAGTAAAGTGGGATTTCTGTGTACTCTTGGGTAGTTCTAAAATCCAGCATTCCCCAAGTGGCATTTGCATCAGTTAGAGTTGCTTTTGGCTCCAAGTAATGGGAATCCCAACTGTTCTGGTCTATATAAACCAGGGTTCATTTTTTACCCTACAAAATAGTCTGGAGGTAGACAGTTGTTGGTATTGGTTTAGAAGCTTAATGAGTCAGAGTTCATATCTCTCAAAAATCTCTTGTATATTTCCTCATGTTGCAAGAAGGTTGTTGTAGCCACAGATATCACAAAGATGCAAAAATCCTTAATAAAATATCATCAAGGTAAATTCAGTAGTCTATAAAAACAATGAAACATCATGACTGAGTAATATTTTTCAGCAATATTTTTATATGATGTTTGTACAATGATAAATTTAAGTGACCATATTATAAACATTAAAAAAGTATAGAATCTTAATACATGTACAAAAGCATTTGACAAAATTAAAAACTTAGCAAACCAGGATATAAAAGAAAACCTCCTCAATCAAATACAATCTCCACGCAAAATCTCCAGATACATCATACTTAATGATGAAACATTAAATACTAATCCTCTAACACTGAGAATAAGTCAAGGATGTTTATTCCTATGATTTTATTAAAATTGTAGGGGAAGTCTTAGGCAGTAAAATAATGGAATAAAAAAGAAATAAAAGTCATATAGATAGGAAAGGAAGAAATAAACAGTTCCTATTCACAGATGATATAATTCTTTATGTAGAAAGTCTTAAGAAATCAACCATAAAGCTGCTAGAACTAATATGTAAATTTACCAAGATCCCAAGACACAAAGACACATAAAAATCAATTGCATTTCTGTATACTAGCAATGAAAAATTGGAAAAACAGCATCATTTATGATGGCATCAAGACATGAAATACTCAGAGAAAAATTTAACAAAATATGTATTTATCCAAGAGAAATGGAAATGTATATTCCCAGAAACATTAGCACGTGAACGTTCATCACTGCTTTATTCACAATACTCACAAACTGGAAAACGATCCAAATGTTTGTCAGCTGGTGAATAGGTAAACAAATTGTGATATATCCAAACAATGTACTGTTATCTGGCAACGAACAGGGACGAACTTCTAGTGTACTCGACAACATGGATAAACGTCACAGACATTATTTATTTTTTTGAGACAGAGTTTCATTCTTGTTGCCTAGGCTGAAGTGCAATTGTGTGATGTCAGCTCACTGCAATCTCTGTCTCCTGGGTTCAAGCAACTCTGCCTCAGCCTACCAAGTAGCCAGGATTACAGGCACCTGCCACCAAGCCTGGCTAATTTTTTTGTATTTTTAGTAGACACGGAGCTTCACCATATTGGCCAGGCTGGTCTCGAACTCCTGACCTCAGGTGATCCACCCACCTTGACCTTCCAAAGTGCTGGGATTACAGAAGTGAGCCACCGTGCCAGGTCCACAGACATTATACTAAGTAACAGAAATCATATACAACAGAGTACATACTATGTGGATATAGATTTACACAAAGCAGATCAATCATTGTTTGGGATGAGAAATATTGGGTGTTTTGACTATGAGTAGTACAATAGAACTTTTTGGGGTGATGGAAATGTTTATATATTTTGATTATGGTTATAGTTGTAAAAATTCATTGAAAGGTTGACTTTTTCTGTGTGTAAATTTTACCTCAATAAGAATGGTGTAACCTTTCTAGTCACAGTTATTCATAGAAAATGTTCCAGATAGAAAGTGAGGGGGTGATGGTCCTTCGGACTGGAAATGATACAACTGTCCTCAGAAGGTAGTGGGTTAATACTGGTGCCTACATGCTAATCAGAACCTGTTGAGTCTCTTAAGAGAACAAAACACCGAAAGGCAAAATTCTGAAGTGAATGAAAATATGTGCAATTTACAATCAAATAAAAATGCTGTAGGCATAAAGCCAAAGAATATTCTTAGATTGGACTTTGTTTAGCTTTCTAAATTTAACCAGCTGGAATTCTTTAAGTACATCCTTATTCAACATTTTGAAGTGAAGTATGTGCTTTTTATATTAAAAGATTGTACTTTCTCTGAAATATATAGGAAAGTACATTTTTCTTTGTAATAAAGAATATGATGGCTTATTATAGGTTTGATATATAGTGAGCACAGATTGCAAACTCCACCTACCTCCCAACATTGGGACAAATTTGTGGCAAGGCTGGTGAAAAGACAGAAAATATAAATTAAGCTGTACTTATAGAGGTGACATTGCTAAACTCTGCCTTGTGGATAGAGATATATAGTTCAAGTTCACAGAACAACAAAAAAGAGCTTTATAATATATGATATAATATTTTAATCATTGATAGTCAAGCAATATGGAAAGTTTTCCAACAGGGCAACACTGTACATTATGTCTTATATTTTAATAAGAGTATAAGGCTCTCATAATATTTTTTCTTTCAAAATATTTTTTCCCAAATAAATACAATTATATTTAAAACATGAACTTATTTACTGGCTCAACACTCATTCTGTTGTGTTCCTTTGTTCATAGATTATCCATGCCAATGAAAATTCTTTCCATACTAACACTTGACAAAACAATTAAAGCAGAATATTGAACTAGTTTTAACAAATTTGGGGAGGCAATTTATTTTCTTTATCAAGAGATGTTGTTCCCCTTAGGGAATAGAAAACCAAGTTCAAGATACTAATTTCCTCATAAAGAGATTTGGAGGGATTCTTTTTCCCATAGAGGCAGTATTCCAATTAATTTATCCAAAGAAGGAGATTTCTCATGTCAAGCCAAACTTGAAGCACCGAGAATGATGTCATGAATTTTAAAAAGGAGACCACTCTGCCAGATACTTGAGGTTCCAGTACACAAACTCTGCTTCAGAATTGGGTTGATTGACTACATGGTTTGTGTAATAGCCTTTCTGCTAAATAAACATCTTTCAGTGCTAAAACCTCATTGTTTTTCTTTTCTTAAAAATTTTTGAGACAGCATGAGATAAAATTCTTATTCACTAAAGCATCTGATCTCTTTGAAAAGGTTCCTAAATATTCTCTGCTTCAAAGGAGTGCTAAGACATACAAGACAAGATGAAAGCTAGATAATACAGAAGATTTACCTGATTCATATGCTTATGAACACTTTCACTAACATGGATCTGATATTTGGTTGTGTAGTTCCTATCAATTCAGCTAGACTATTTTTTGGTTTGGATATGGCTCTGTAGTGTAGGAGCCTCTGCATGGAGAACCAAAAAGCACTAGAACAACAGACCTCACTGTCTGGAATGAGAACACAGGCATCTAAATCAGAGGGATAGCAATTATTAAAAAATGAGGACAATAGTATTTCCACTTGACGTATCAAATATGTCTCCCTCCTTGTTTCCTAGTTAGAAGTTGAAATATGCAGCTGTCCTACTCAAAATTTGGCACTTGGGAACATTAAGTGACATAGTGACTAGGGAATAAGTTACTATACATGTTAAGTACTATTAAGAAGGAAGAAGTAAAATATATTATTTCTAAGAGTAAACAATATTAATAAGAATTTTGTTAGGCATGCTTTCAAGAGTCATGTTATAAGACAAAAGCATCATCTATGCTTGTTCACTAGTCCTCAGGAAAGTCAATTTTTCTGTACCAGTATGTACTGAAGTAAGGAATACATATTGTACATGATTTTTAACACATATTTCATGGAAAAATTGTAAAACAACCAACTAAGTTTCTAGCCTAAAAGGAAGTTTGTTTTGCTGTTTTGTAGGTTTCCTAAATATTACCATGTTTATGGGTGGTATGTATTAACTCGTCCTGAAGTTGCTGATTAACATACAGTAGGGATGACAGAAGGCATCCTTTCAGTGATATATTTGAACTGTAAGGTCACATGCTGAATTTTTAAGAAATTGTATGGGAGACAGGAACTGTCATTAGGCTTTGAGTATGTGTAGTTTTTGTTCTGGGTTTGCTACAAATTGGTATCATTTAACAGAATAAAAAGACAATGTACATATATTAATGAGAATATTACATTTCGGATATATAAAGTGATGTATGCTCTTTCAATAAGACAGATGGTAACTGTAAGAAGTCATTTTGAGCCAACTGCATTTTTTAAAGCATTTCGTTTCTGTCTGGTGATAATTAAATGTGGAGCCATTTGATTTGGAAAGCAAGTATAAGGCTATAATAGCAATAACAACCCTTTTACAGGTGTTGAAATTATTCAAACCTTTACATATTCAGTGTCATGGGCAAATAGTTGCCAAAAATGCCAAGAACATTGATGAATTCTAAGAACTCATCAACCAGAACTGTATACATAGACTACAAAATCAAGTGAGCGAAATAATTGAGCAATATGTTCCTGATTTTCACAGTCTCTGCGTTTGAGGATGGGGGGCATTATATAATAGTGTTAAAGAGAATATCTTGGGCTCAAATGACTTCCACAGAGATTGGGAGAAAGACACCTTTAATATAGGCTTAATTAATAAAATCTCTCTCAACAAGAATCAGAGTGGTACTTCAAAGAACACTCAGAACAGAAAAAAAATTGAAAAGTTAGAGGAAAACACAAATAGTGAGATACCTTGAGTAATAGAATCTGAAATTTTACAAATTTTATTAGAAGCATCATAACTTTCCTAAATTATTTAAAATGAATAAATTTTATGTTACAAAAAGTATTGAAGACTTGCTACCTGATATCTAAATGTGAATTAAATTCATATGGAGAAAATCAGAATATTCTGCAGTTAATATTAATGGATTTTACATAAGAAATTATGTTCTCTCTCTAAGTTTTGTTGTGGTGACATATAACATGTAACTCTTAAATTTCAGTGGCTTTAAATGGAACGTATTTATTTTTTTGTTCACTGGTCTGCAGATTGAATACACTTCTATGTGACCCTGCTTGTCTTTATTTTTTGTGTCAGAAAATTGAATTTTTGTGTCTTTTCAATCTTGAACCCAGGATGACAGAGTAATCTTTATCTGAACTATATAGACTATGCTGTTCTCATGGCCCAGGGAATAAGGAAGGCAAGAGACCAAAAAACGATACAATTCCATTTAAAGCTTCTGTTTCAATATGGCATACATCATGCCTGCCCACTTTCCACTCCAAATAAATTGCATAGCTTAGCCTGAAAATGAGATAAGGATGTATACTCTCTGCTTTCAAGCACAGCCACTAACATGGCCAACATGTCAAACCCCTTCATAGGGGATTAACTGGAGAGTTGGAGAATTGTAATTTATGTCAGGAACCCATACTTTGTTAACTTTCATTAAAGTGGACATGGGATTTTATTCAAAATAATTATTTTTATTTAAATGTGTTTATCTAGCTCTATTGAGGTATAATTGACAAAAATTGTATACATTTAAGGAGTACACCATGATTTGGTATAACTATACATTGTGAAATAATTAGCAAAATGAAGCTAATTAATTTATCCATCAATTAAAACAGTTACCTTTTTTAATTGATGTGGATACTTAACATATACTTTCTTAGCAAATTTCAAGTAAGCAATACCTTATTCTTAGCTATATTTACCATGCCGTACATTAGATTTCCAGAATTAATTCATGTTATAACTGAAATTTTTTTTACCCTGTGACCAACATCTTTCCATTTCTCCAATCCTCCAGTTCCTGATAACCAGCATTCTACTCTCTATTTCTATGAGTTTGACTTTTTAATATTTCACATATAAGTGATGTCATACAATATTTGTTTTCAATTCTGACTTATTTTGTTTAGTATAATGTCTTCCAGGTACCCATGATGTTGCAAATCTAGGATTTTCTTCTTTTCAAGGCTGAAAAATAGAATATTATATCATTATATATACATCGCATGTCATACATACACACATCACATTTTCTTTATTATTCATTCCATTATGGACACATACAGGCTGTATCCATATTTTCGCTTTACAAATAATGCTGCAATAAACATAGAAATCAGATGTCTCTTTGAGATATGATTTCATTTCCTTTGGATATGTACTCAGAAGTGGAATTGCTGGATCACATTGTAGTTCTAGTTTTAATTTTTTGAGAAACCATTTTCCATGACTCTACCAATTTGCATTCCCACCAGTAGTGTATAAGGGCTTCCCTTTCTCCACATCCTTGCCAACTTTTGGTATCTTTTGACTTTGATAGTAGCCTTTATAACATGTATGAGGTAATATCTCATGGTTTCATTTGCATTTCCCTGATGATTTGTGATGTTGAGCAGTTTTCTTATACCAATAGACCATTTGTATGTATTCTTTGGAAAAACGCCTATTTAAACCTTTATCAGACAGATGGTTTGCAGATATTTTTTCTTATTCCATAGTTTACCTTTCTATATTGATATTTCTCTCCTGTGCTGTGCAAAAACTTTTTAATTTGGTGTAGCTCTGCTTGTTTATTTTTGCTTGTATTGCCCATGCTTTTGGTGTCATACCCAAAAAATTATTATCAAGAACATTGTCAAGAAACATTCCCCTATGTCTTCTTTTAGGAGTTTTATGGCTTTAGGTCATATGTCTAAGATTTTAATCAATTTTAGTTTATTTTTGTGTATGATGTAAGATAAGGGTCCCATTTCATTCTTTTGCATGTGCATATTCAGTTTTTCCAGTACCATTTTTGAAGAGACTATCCTTTTCCTATTGTGTCCTCTTGGTACTTTCACTGAAGATTAATTGACTGTGTATGTATGGATTTATTTCTTGGCTCTCTCTATGTTGTTCCTTTGGTCTATATGTCTGTTATCAGGCCAGTATCATACATTGTAATCTATGTGTATGTATGTAATATTTGTAATATATGTCAGCTTTGTAATATAATTTGAAATAAGGAAGTGTGATGTTTTCATCTTAATTATTCTTTCTCAAAATCATTTTAGTTTTTCAGGGTCTTTGGGGTTCAATACAAATTTTAGGATATTTTACTGTTTCTATGAAAAATACCTCTGAAATTTTAGTAGTGATTGCATTGAATCTGCAGATTGCTTTGGGTAGTATAAACATTTTAACATTAATTTTACCAATTGATGAATATAGGGTATCTTTCCATTTATTTGTGTCTTCAATTTCTTTCACTAATGTTTTATAGTTTTCAATGTATAGGTCATTCATCTTTTTGGTTACATTTATTTCTAATTTTTTTTCTTTCTGATGCCAATGTAAATGGCATTGTTTTCTTAGTTTGTTTTTATGGATAGTTCATAATTAATGCATTGAAAGCAATTGATTTGCATGTTAATTTTTCATCCTGCAACTTTACTGAATTTGTTTAATAATTCTGACAGTTTTTAGTAGGCCACATAGGGTTTTCAATATATAAGATTGTGTCATCCTCAGAGAAAATTTTACTACTTCTCATCTGATTTTTTAAACTTATTTTTCCATAAGTTATTGGGGCACAGGTGGTATTTGGTTACATGAGTAAGTTCTTTACTGGTGATTTGTGAGATTTTGGTGCACCCATCACCTGAGCAGTAAACACTGCACCATATTTGTAGTCTCTCTCTTGCCCTCCTTCCACTCTTTCCCCCAAGTCGTAAAAATCCATTGCATCATTCTTACGCTTTTGCATCCTCCTAGCTTAGCTCCCACATATCAGCAAGAACATACCATGTTTGGTTTTCCATTCTTCAGTTACTTCACTTAGAACAATAGTCTCCAGTCTCATCCAGGCCACTGCAAATGCTGTTAATTCATTCCTTTTTATGGCTGCATACTATTTCATCACAATATATATATATATGTGTGTGTGTGTGTGTGCATATATATATATATATATATATCACGGTTTCTTTATCCACTCATTGATTGATGAGCATTTTAATTGATTCCACGATTTTGCATTTGTGAATTGCATTGCCATAAACATGCATGTGCAAGTATTTTTTTCTAATAATGACTTATTTTCCTCTGGGTAGATACCCAGTAGTGAGATTGCTGGATCAAATGGTAGTTCTACTCTTAGTTCTTTAAGGAATCTCCACACTGGTTTCATAGTGGCTGTACTAGTTTACATTCCCACCAGCAGTGTAGAAGTGTTCCCTCTTCACCACATGGTGAACAAAAAAAAACCTACTATTTTTTTGATTTTTTGATTATGGCCATTCTTGCAGGAGTGAGGTGGTATCAGATTATGATTTTGATTTGCATTTTCCTGATCATTAGTGATGTTGAGCATTTTTTCATACATTTGTTGGTCATTTGTATGTCTTCTTTTGAGAATTGTCTATTCATGTTTTTAGCCCACTTTTTGATGGGATTGTTTGATTTTTTTTTCTTCCTGATTTGAGTTTGTTGTAGATTCTGGATATTAGTCCTTTGTCAGGTGTATAGATTGTGAAGATTTTGTCTCATTCTGTGGGTTGTCTGTTTACTCTGCTGACTGTTCCTTTTTGCTATGCAGAAGCTCTTTAGTTTAATTAGATCCCAGCTATTTATCTTTGTTTTTATTGCTTTTGCTATTGGGTTCTTGGTCATGAAATCCTTGCCTAAGCCAATGTCTAGGATTTTTCCAGTGTTATCTTCTATATTTTTATAGTTTCAGGTCTTAGGTTTAAGTCTTTAATCCATCTTGAGTTGATTTTTGTATAAGGTGAGAGTTGAGGATCCAGTTTTATTCTCCTACATGTGGCTAGCCAAATATCCCAGCACCTTTTGTTGGAAAGGGTGTCCTTTCTCCACTTTAAGTGTTTGCTTTGTCAAAGATCAGTTGGCTGTAAGTATTTATATTTATTTCTGGGTTCTCTATTCTGTTCCATTTGTCCCTGTGCCTATTTTTGTACCAGTACCATGCTGTTTTGGTGACTATGGCGTTATAGTACAGGCAGTGTGATACTTGCAGATTTGTTCTTTTTGCTTAGTTTTGCTTTGGTTCTGTGGGCTCTTTTTTGGTTCCATATGAATTTTAGGATTTTTTTTCTAATTCTGTGAAGAATAGTGGTGGTATTTTGATAGGGATTGCATTAACTTGTAGATTGCTTTTGGCAGTATGGTCATTTTCACAATATTGATTCTGCCTATCCATGCGCATGGGATATGTTTCCATTTATTTGTGTCATCTATGATTTCTTTCAGCAGTGTTTTGTAGTTTTCCTTATAGAGGTCTTTTGACTCCTTGGTTAGGTATATGCCTAAATATTTCCTTTTTTGCAGCTATTGTAAAAGGGGTTAGGTTGAGTTGAGTTTTTTATTTCATTCTCTGTTTGGTTGCTTTTGGTGTATGGAAAAGCTAATAATTTGTGTACATTACTCTTGTATCTGGAAACTTTGTTGAATTATTTTGTCAGTTCTAGAAGCTTTCTGGAGGAGTCTTTGGATTTTCAGGGTAAATGATCATATCTTCTGCAAACAGTGACAGTTTGACTTCCTTTTTACTGATTTGGATGCCCTTTATTTCCTTCTCTTTTCTGATTGCTCTGGCTAGGACTTTCAGTACTATGTTGAAGAGGAGTGGTGAGAGTGGGCATCCTTGTCTTGTTCCAGTTCTCAGAGGGAATGCTTTCAACTTTTCCCCATTCAGTATTTTGTTGGCTGTGGGTTTGTCATAGATGGCTTTTATTATATTAAAGAATGTCTCTTGTATGCCAATTTTGCTGAGTGTTTTAATCATAAAGCGATGCTGGATTTTGTCCAATGCTTTTTCTGCATCTATTGAGATGATCATGTGATTTTTGCTTTAATTCTGTGTATGTGGTATATCACATTTATTATTATTATTATTGTGTTGCTTTCTATTTAATTTCTTAGGTCTATTAGTAATTGTTTTATAAATTTGGGAGCTCCATTGTTAGGTGCAAATATGTTTAGGATTGTGATATTTTCCTCTTGGACAAGGTCTTTTACCATTATATAATGTCCCTCTTCGTCTCTTTAACTGCTGTTGCTTTAAAGTTTGTTTTGTCTGATACAGGAATCGCTACCTCTGCTCGCTCTTGTTGTCCATTTGAATGAAATGCTTTTTTCTACTTCTTTACTTTATGTGAGTCCTTATGTAATGCCAAAGGTTCTTGTCTTAGCCACGCCAAAGATTTGGTGTGGTGTCAGCCCTCAGTGAGAGACACAAATCAGACCGAGAGAAAAAAGGGCTTTATTGAGCAGAGTGACAGTACAAAGCTCCCACAGCATGGAAGGGGTCCCAAGCGGGTAGCCAGTGTTAGATTTTTTGATCACCTTTTAAACTCTGTAAGGCGGTAAATACATGCGGTGGGAAGGTGGGAAGATGTCACCAGAGTGAGAAACAAAGACAGTTAACATGTCTTAGGTCTTGAGGAAAACCGGAATTGTAACTTAAGTTTTATCTACTTTATAAGGTGGCATGGCAAAGGAGACAGATCTCACAGGATTTTACAAATTGTGCTTACAATGAATTGGAATTGGGAGCATAGATAAGGTCTGCTGGTCACAGAAAAATGGGCTTTTAACATTCCTTTTAGTTTCAGGGTAGAGGGAAGGGAGAGAGGAAGTGAGGACACAGGGAAGCTTACAGCAAAAGTTTCGCCATTTATAGCTTTCTTGGGGAAGAAAACACATGCACAAATTCTGATGTTAGGAATATTTTAAGCATATATCTTTAATATTATTCATGCAGGACCAAAGTAAGTCCTGTTCCAGGAAATGAGTGAGTTTCACAGCTTTCTGAGGCCTTACTTGACCCAGGAAGCCCAACTGGAACCTCCTCTCACTTATGTGTTAGGTGAGTCTCCTGAAGGCAGCAGATAGTTGGTTGTTGAGTTCTTATCCATTCTGTGGTTCTGCATCTTTTAAGTGGAGCATTTAGGCCATTTACATTCAATGGTAATACTGAAATGTGAGGTACCCTTGCATTCATCATGCTATTTGTTGCCTGGGTACTTTTGTTTTTTTGTTTTTCATTTTTGCTTTTTAACTTCTATTTTTGTTTTATGGGTCCTGTGTGATTTATGCTTTAAATAGGTTCTGTTTTGATGTGTTTCCAGGATTTGTTTCAAGATTTAGAGCTCCTTTCAGTAGTTCTTATAGGGGTGGCTTGGTAATGGCAATTCTCTCAGCATTTGTTTGTCTGAAGAAGACTCTATCTTTCCTTCATATATGATACAAAATTCTTGGCTGATAATTGTTTTGTTTGAGGAGGCTGAAGATAGGGCCCAAATCCCTTCTAGCTTGAAGGGTTTCTGCTGAGAAATCTGTTAATCTGATAGGCTTTCCTTTATAAGTTACCTGGTGCTTCTGTCTCATAGCTCTTAAGATTCTTTCCTTTGTCTTTGGATAACCTGATGACAGTGTGCTTAGGCGAAGATCTTTTTGTGATGAATTTCCTGGGTGTTCTTTGAGCTTCTTGTATTTGGATGTCTAGATCTCTAGCAAGGTCAGGGAAGTTTTCCTCAATTATTCCCCCAAATATGTTTTCTAAGCTTTTAGAATTCTTTTTCCTCAGAAACACTGGTTATTCTTAGGTTTGGTTGTTTAACATAATCCCAGACCTCTTGGAGGCTTTGTTCATATTTTCTTATTCTTTTTTCTTTGCCTTTGTTGGATTGGGTTAATTTGAAGACCTTGTCTTCAAGCTCTGAATTTCTTTCTTCTGCCTGTTCAATTTCATTGCTGAAACTTTCCAGAGCATTTCACATTTCTAAAAGTGTGTCCAAAGTTTCCTGAATTTTTTGTTGTTTTTCCTTTAAGCCATCTATTTCCTTGAATATTTCTCCCTTCACTTCTTGTATCATATTTTGGATTTCCTTGAATTGGGCTTCACCTTTCTCTGATCCCTCCCTGATTAGCTTAATAACTAACTTCCTTAGTTCTTTTTCAGGTAAATCAGGGATTTCTTCTTGGTTTGGATCCATTGCTGGTGAACTAATGTAATTTTTTGGGGTGTTGAAGAGCCTTGTTTGGTCATATTACCAGGGTTGGTTTTCTGGTTTCTTTTCATTTGGGTAGTCTCTCTTAGAGGGAAAGTCTAGGGCTGAGCGCTGTTGTCCATATTCTTTTGTCCCATGGGGTCTACCCTTGATGTAGTACTCTTCCCCTTTTCCTATGGATGTGGCTTCCTGTGAGCTGAACTGCAATGATTGTTGTCTCTCTGCTGGGTATAGCTACCCAGCAAGTTTACCCAATGCCGGGCTAGTGCTAGGGGCTGTCTGCACAGAGTCCTGTGATGTGAGACATCTATGTGTCTCTCAGCTATAGATATCAGTGCCTGTTCTGGTGGAGGTGGCAGGGGGCAGGGTGCAATGGATTCGTGAGGGTTCTTAGCTTTGGTGGTTTAATGCTTTACTTTTGTGCTGGTTGACCTCCTGCCGGGAGGTGGCTCTTTCCAGAGAGCATCAGCTGTGGTAGTGTGGAGAGGGACTGGTGGTAGGTGGGATCCTAGAATACCCAAGATTATATGTCCTTTGTCTTCCACTACCAGGGTGGGTAGGGAAGGGCTAGGTGTGTCTATTAGATGACATATATGTCCTTTGTCTACCACTACCATTTCAGCCCTAACTACAGAAATGGGAAAGGGAGACCCTCCTCTCCTGAACACATACCCCCACTGGAGAAGCTGAAGGTCTGTTTGGGGGAGAAATTTCCAACTTTACCTGGAACTGAGTCAATCTGGAGAGCACCGTGAAATACAGGGGCAGAGGAAGCAGTAGAAAAGCTCTAGGAGCTTGCTGCGTTCCCTAGCAGGCCTTTCCTGCCTGGCACCACAAAGATCCAATGGGAGAGGAGCGGGGTAAAACTACACAGGGAAAAGAAAATCTCTAGGTGAGCTCTGTGACAATTTGAATGGGTTGAGAAGCCTCCTAGCCAGAACTTGAGGGAGGGCACAAATCCAGTGTGCAGACTTCACAGGTGGGGGAAGAACCAAGCCCTTTTTTTTTTTCCTGCAACTGGGAGGCAGGTAGCCTGGGGCAGGTTTTCAAGCCCATCTTACGTGAATGCTCTTCATTTCTTTTTCTTTTTCTTGTATAATTGCTCGGGCCAGGACTTCCAGTACCATACTGAATAGAAATGGTAAGTGAACATCCTTGTGTTGTTACTGGTCTTAGAGTAAAAGCTTTAAACTTTTACCATTGAGTATGATATTAGTTGTGGACATTAAGTTGAGGCGCATTCCCTCTCTACCTAATTTGTTGATCGTTTTTATCATAAAAGGATGTTGAATTTTGCCAAATGCCTTTTCTCTATACTTTGAGATAATTTTAAAATTTTTATTCTTCATTTTTTTGGTGTTATCACATTTATCAGTTTACATATTTTGAACCATCCTTGCGTCTCAGGGAAAAATTATACTTGATCATGATGTATAATATAATCCTTTTAATGTACTGTTGAGTTCCCTTGATCATGATGTATAATATAATCCTTTTACTGTACTGTTGAATTTAGTTTGCTAGTATTTTGTTGTGGTTTTGTGCATCAATATTCATCAGGGATATTGGTCTGTAATTTTTTTCTTGAGGTCCTTGTCTGGAATTGGTATCAAGATAATGCTAACCTTATAAAATGAGTTTGGAAGTGTTTTCTTAATTTTTTGAGGAGGATTTGAGAAAACTTGGTATTCCTTTTTAAATGTTTGGTAAATTCATCAGTGAAGCTATTTGGTCCAGGACTTTTCTGTGTTGCCCATTTTTTTTTAAATTACTCTTTAATCTCCTTATTTAAAATTGGTCTGCTCAGATTTTCTATTTATGATTCTGTCTGGGTAGGTTGTATATTTCTAAGAATTTGTCCATTTCTTCTAAGTTATGTAAGTTGTTATATTATTCATATATTCATATTCTACATTATATTCATAGTAGTCTGTTATAATTCTGTCTTGTATATTTCTTATATTTCTGTCTCTTATGTATTCTGTGATATTCATTATAATGTCTCCTCTTTCATTTATCATTACGTATATTTGAGTCTACTCTTTCTTCTTCTTCTAGCTGAAAGTTTGATTTTGTTTATCATTTCAAAAAGTCAACTATTAGTTTTGTTGATCTTTCCTATTACTCTCTAGTATCTATTTCATTTATTTCTACTCTGATCTTTGATATTTCCATCTTTATACTAGTTTTGAGTTTAGTTTATTCTTCTTTTACTAGTTCCATGAGGTATATAGTGTTTAAGATTTTTCTTCTTACTGTAAATTCCTCTATTGGAATGATTTTTGATGCATTTCATATGTTTTGACATGTTGTGTTTCTATTTTTATTTGTTTCAGGTTTTTTTTGGTTTCTCTTTAGGTTTCCTTTTGAATCATAGGTTGTTATTTAAGAGTGTGTAGTTTAATTTCCTTGTATTTTTGAAATTTCCAGTTTTTCTCTGTTATAAATTTCTAGTTTCTTACCACTATGGTTAGAAAGGGTACTTGATATAACTTTAATTTCCTTAAATTTGCTAAGACTCATTTTGTGGACTAATATACAATCTATTCTGGAGAATGTTTTATGTATTCTTGAAAAGAATATTTATTCTGCTGCTGTTGAACTGATGTTCTATGTCTGTTATGTCCATTTGCTCTGAGTGAATGTTTCCTTATTGATTTTATGTCTGGATGATGTATCCATTATTGAAAGTGGTTTACTAAAATCCCATACTACTATTGAATTACTGTCTACTTTTCCATTTAGATCGGTTAATATTTTCTTTATGTATTTAGGTGCTCTGATATTCAGTGCTCATATACTGACAATTGTTATATTGTCTTAAAAATTTGATCCATTTGTTATTAAATAATGACTTTATCTTTTGTTGCGGTTTTGTCTTAAAGTCTATTTTGTCTTAAAGTCTGATATAAATATAGCTATCTCTGCTCTTTTGGTTTTCATTTCCATGGAATATCTTTTCTCATCCCTTCACTTTCATCCTATTTGTGTCCTTGTAGGCAGCATATAGTTGGGTCTTGAGTTTTTAAAAATTCATTTACCCATCCTGTGTCTTTCGATTAGAAATTTAGTCCATTTACATTTAATTATTTATAGGTAAAGAGTATTACAATGTGGTAATTGCTTTCTGACTATTTTATGGTTCCTTTGTTCCTTTTTTGAGGCAGATCTTGCTCATCGCCAGGCTGGAGTGCAGTGGCCAGATCTCAGCTCACTGGGGCGCTCCGCCTCCCAGGTTCCACTATTCTCCTGCCTCAGCCTCCCAAGTGGCCTGGGACCACAGAGCCGCCACCTTGCCCGGCTAATTTTTGTGTTTTTAGTAGAGATGGGGTTTAGCCATTGTGTTAGCCAGGATGGGTCACCGATCCTCCTGACCTTGTGATCCATGCGTCTTCGGTATCCCAAAGTGCTGGGATTACAGGCAGGCCACTTGGCTTGACCTGTTCCTTTCTTCTTGTTGATTTTCTTCCTTTGGAATTTGATGATTTTTTTATACTGATATGCTTTAATTCCTTTCTTTTTATCTTGTTGCATCTACTATGGGATTTTTCTTTGTGGTTATCTTGGGGCTTACCTAAAATATAATAGTCTGTTTTAAGCTGATAACAGCATAATTTTGACTAAATACAAAACTGTACACTTATATTCTCCCAGACATATTTTATGTTTTTGACATCTCATTTTAATTCTTTTGTATTTTCTGTTTATTAACAAATTGTTATAGCTCTGGTTGTGTTTAAATACTTTTGTCGTTTAATCTTTATACTAGAGTTAAAAGTGTATATCACCTCGAGTATTAGAGTATTCTGCTTTTGACTATATACTTTACTGATGAGTTTCATACTTTCATATACTTTCATGGTTACTAATTACTGTCTTTGGCTTTAGCCTAAATAATTTTTCTTTTCTTTCTTAGAATTTCTTCTAAGGAAGGTCTAGTACTAGTGAATCCCTTAAGATTCTTTTTTCTTTTTTTTTGGGCTGGGGAAGTCTTTATATTTGATTTCTGAAGGACAGCCTTGACAGGTAAAATGTTCTTCACTGGACAGCTTTTTGCCTTTCAGAATTTTGATTATGTCATCCTACTCTCTCTTGGCCTGGGAAATCTAGTAATAGTCTTATTGTGGCTTCCTTCTTTGGGACAAATCTCTTTTCTTTTGCTGCTTTCAAAATTCTGTCTTTGATTGTTGACGAATTGATTATATTGTATCATTGTGAAGTTCTCTTTAGATTAAAGCTTTTGGGGTGCCCTTGAGTCACATGTTCCTGGACGTCTATATTTCTCCCACGGTTTGAGACATTTTGAGTCATTGTTTCTTTAAATTAGCTTTCTGTCCCCTTTCTCTCACTATTCTCCTTCTATGACTTCCATGATACACCTACAGGTGGAGAATTTCACATCTGAAAATCTGAAATTTGAAGTGCTCAAAAATCTGAAATTTTTTTAGTGCTGACATGGGCAAAGGAAATGCTCACTGGGGCATTTCAAATAAATTCTAGAATGGCTAGACAATAATGTCAAAGACATTAGTAAGTCAACAGATATATCAGTCCTTTTATAACTTGGTATCATGAATCTCCTTATGTTCTGTCTGCTCTTTTCTGACACTTTCAAATGTAATGTGGAAGACTGTTAGAGCAACATTAAGGAAGCTAATGAGTAGGAGGCAGAGGGAAGAAACAGGAAGGAAGCACATGGAGAATTAATAACTTTGTAGAGGATCAAGGTGATATGAGGAAAACACTGACTTCTATGAGGACCATAAAATGTTAAGATTCACAAATTACATATTGACTATAAAGTATGAAGCTAAATACAGTCATGCATTACTTAACAACAGTGATACATACAGAGAAACACATCATTAGGTGACTCTGTCATTGTGCAAACATCATAAAATACTTACACAAACCTAGATGGTGTAGTCTGTGCTACCCTCCCAGGCTATATGCCTATTGCTTCGAGGTTACAAACTGATACAGCATGTTTTCATACTGAATACTATAAGCAATTAAAACACAATGGTAAGTATTTGTGTATATAAACATATCTAAATATAGAAAAGTACAGTAGAAGTATGGTCTAAAAATGGTACAATTATATAGGGCACTTACATGAATGAAGCTTGCAGTACTAGAAGGTATGTTCCGTATGTCAGTGAATGAGGAGTGAGTGAATGTGAAGGCCTAGGACATTAGTGTACACTACTGTAGACTTTATAAACACTGTACACTTAGGCTATATTAAACTTATAAAAAATTTCTTTCTTCAATAATAAATTAACCTCCACCTATGATAACTTTATTACTTTGTAAGTTTTAAATTTTCAAAACATTTTGACTTATAATAATACTTAGCTTAAAACACATTGTATAACTGTACAAACTATTTTTTCATTATATCTTTGTTCTATAAACTCTTGTCTATTTTAAAAATTTATTTTTACTATTACTTGTATTTTTATTTATTTTTTAATTAAAAACTAAGACCTAAACACACACATTAACCTTGGGCTGCAGCGGGTCAGGATCATCAGTATTACTATCTCCCGTCTCCACATCGTATCCCACTGGAAGGTTTTCAGGGGCAGTAACATGCATGGAGCTATCCTCTCCTACCATAATAATGATCCCTTCCTCCTGGTATTCATACCCTTGTGTAATCTTCTACTCTTGAGTATGTGCTGAATTTGATGACTTACTTCTAACAAATAGAATACAGCCAAAATGATGGTATGCCACTCTGATATTAGATTATAAAAAATATTGTGTTTTTTCTCTTGGGTTCCATATCTTGCTCTCTCTTGGATACCTTACTCTGGCAGAAGCCAATTGCCAAGTAGTGAGGCAGCCCTGGATGGAGGCCCACGTGCATGAAATCAGAAACAAACTCTCTGAGGCCTTCCTGTAGCCACATGGGTGAGCTTTGAAATGGATCTTCTATGGCCTGAAAACTCCCACACAAGTGACCTTAGAAGCAGATTTTTTCCAAGCAGAGCCTTGAGACACTTGTAACCCCAGCCAACATCTTGATTGCAGCCTCTGTGAGAGAACTTGATACAGTGTCATCTAGCTAAGCCACTTCCACATTCCTGAGTTGCAGAAAGTAGGAGATAATAAATATTTGTTGCTTCCAGCTGCTAAATTATAGCATAATTTATTATACATAAATAAATAATACAGTTTTTAATAATTATGATTCTGTTTTTTTTTATAGTTTACATATATTAGGCATCAAGTGATTTGCACAATGACCTTATATTATTGTCACTCTTTACAGTAAAAGAATTGAGGTTAGAAGTCTCATTCAAGATTTCAAAGTTAGAATACATTGAATCAAGATGTGAATTTACAGGCCGGGTACGGTGGCTCACGCCTGTAATGCCAGCACTTTGGGAGGCCAAGGCAGGTGGATCACCTGAGGTCAGGAGTTCGAGACCAGCCTGGCCAACATGGTGAAACCTCATCTCTGCTAAAAATACAAAAAATATTCACCGGGTGTGGTGGTAGGCACCTATAATCCCAGCTACTCAGGAGGCTGAGGCAGGAGAATTGCTTGAATCCAGGAGGAGGAGGTTGCAGTGAGCCGAGGTCATGCCATTGTACTCCAGCCTGGTGACAAGAGCAAAACTCTGTCTCAAAACAAACTAACAAAAAAAAGCGAATTTACACCTTCTGACTCTAAATATAATGCTTTTTCAGCTGGGCGCGGTAGCTCACACCTGTAATCCCAGCACTTTGGGAGGTTGAGGTGGGCAGTTCATAAGGTCAAGGGATCGAGACCATTTTGGCCAACATGGTGAAACCCCATCTCTACTAAAAATGCAAAAATTAGCTGGGCATGGTGGCACGCACCTGTAGTCCCAGCTACTCAGGAGACTGAGGCAGGAGAATCACTTGAACCTGGGAGTCGGAGGTTGCAATGAGCCAAGATTGTGCCACTGCACTCCAGCCTGGCAACAGAGTGAGACTCTGTCTCAAAAAATAAAATAAAATAATATATATATATATGTATACATATGGTGCTTTTTAAGTTAAGACCCTGCTTTCTTTCTTTTTAACTAAATGCTGGAAAAAAAGGTAGAACAATGTAACTACTTAACTTTCCTGAATATATTAATGAATTGTAATTATTCTGTCTTCAGCATCCAGTGGTTATTATGTTATAAGATCAAATATTGGCTCATATATAATATTAAGTGGTTAGATCCTGTGGTAAGAGGTTGTTGTCTATATGGTAATGAAATCAGGTTGAACTGCTAAAGTTTGGGGGAAATATGTATGCCGTTTGATTTTATTAAATTGGCTTTTTGTTCTCCATTTCAACAAATTACGTGGCCCCATTTTAAAGGACTTCAGTTTGTCTCATCAGTATTAAAATAGCCGTCTACATGAAGGTGACATTTTGTGCTGTCTTGTGGGTTCTCCTGGCCATGGGCTTCCATCATAATGTCCCCAGTGCTTTTTATCTACTCATTCTAATTGCTGTACTTTTGGATGCTGGCCCTGATTGGGACAGGCAGTTGAAATGGCTTGTACTAGGTGATTGACACTGCCTGTATAAATACCTATTCTCTTAAGCCCACACCATGTCACTGACTGTCAGAGCTAGTCTACTGCCAGGACCTTTTCAAAGTCATAATTAAAGCATGATGCTCACTAGTCAATTATAAGTTCATAAATTAGGCTTTATGGGAAAAAAAAAAACTACTCTTAGGACTCTACAAATAAGAGTTGAACACTCTTTTCCTCTCCTGTTTTTAGATAGAGTGGTGCTAGAGTCTATGGTTTCTAGATAAAATTGGTATTTGAATTAATCATTATTTGTGTAGCTGTAAAACCTACTAAAATGCCAAGTATTCTGCTGTGTCCTCAGTAAAGATTGTTGGTGGATGAACAGCTGTTTGACAGTGAGAGGGGAGGCTTATGTGGCTTGTTTTACTAGGTAAACGCTCTAGTTTTACTAGGTTCAAGGAATGAGCAGAAATCAGGTGTGACAGCTAAATAATTTTTAAATAATTATAAGGATATATCATAATTACTGGATTCTAAGAAGTCGGTAGTGAAAGGGAAGGGCCTATTTCTAAATGTGAAGTGATCATACAAAAGTTAAAGTGGTTGCAAGATGACTTAATTTTAATGATCTCTAGTTAAAGAGAAATTTCTAGAAACTCCTGTGATTAACTGCATTTTGCTTTTCCGCTTCCCGGTTACTTCTTCTACTAATTCTCCCTTTACTCTGTGGCCTTAATTAGCTTGAGTCTCAGTTTCCTTCTTGGTAACACTGGTACTCTCACTGCTCCAGGGTTGTGAGAATTGAGAATTATGTATGTAATATACATATCACAGAACTACACAGAAAGAGCTTGATAAGTTAAAGTTATTAACTAGTTTTTTAGAATACCATTCTTATTTCAGATCTTTTATTCTAAATATGGATCTTGATGTATACATCTGTAAAAAATGGGAAAATTCAAAGAGTTCCTGAAAAAAATTAAAAACAGAACTACCACATGATTTAACTATCCCACTTCTGTATCTATATCCAAAAGAATTGAAATCAGGATTTTGAAAAAATTTTAACACTGTTATGTTCATTACAGCATTTTTTCACAATTGCCAAGATGTGGAAACAATCTAAATGTTCACTGATGAATGGGTGGATAAATAAAATGTGGTATACACATACAATGAAATATTATTCAGCCTTAAAAAAAGGAGACAATCCTGTCATGCAGTAGCATGGAGAAAACGTCGGGACATTATGCTAAGTGAAATTTGTCACAGGATAATTACTGTATGATTCCATTCATATGAGTTATTTAAAATAGCTAAACTCATAAAAACAGAGTAGAATGGTGGTTATCAGGGGCTGCAGGGAGGGAGAAATGGTAAAATGTTTCAGTTAGGAAAAATGAATAATTTCTGGAAATCCATTGAACACCATTGTACCCATAGTTAACACTACTGTATCATGCACTTAAAAATTTTAGATGGTAGAGCTCAGGTTGGATTCTTATCACCACAACAAAATCAGCTTTTATAATAATTATTATTTTAAGATTTATCTCCAAAATTGGCTTGCTCATTATTTCTGAAATATGTGCTTATTTAAAAAAATTACGTAGCTTTAAAATCTAAGACTTTCCCATTTCTAAAATCAAATTTGAGAGAGAAGAGAATCTTGATCAGATAAGAATCTTGATCAAATCAGAATTGTCTTATAGGTTGGTAAGATTTTAAAAATTCACATGTATATATCTGAAATCACATTTGTAATGGATTTTTAAAAATGTTTTTAGATTATAATGATAAAATGTCTACATGGGGTGGGTAAGTTAATGCAATTAATATGTACTAAGTACTCGACTTCACTGAGCACCCACTTTTAAATAAACGCTGAAGATTTTTCACAAAAAGTACCATTTACTAAGCACTGACAATATGTCCAAAATATTGTTTATTTTAAAATAATCATAAACCCCCATAAAACATATGTTACTATCACCGTTTAACAGATGAGAAAATTGAGGAAGAAAGAGTTTTAGCAACTTACCTAAGGTCACATATCTTGCAAGGAAAAAATGTAGCATGTCAACTTAGGTGAGTTTTACCTCAAAACCCATAGTTTCCACCCGATTTTGCTGCTTTCCAGAGCCCTTGTCTAGTACTGACACATATTCTGTCTTAGGTAAGATAGGGTTCCTCAGCCTGTGACAAGAGTTTGGGAGCATGTGATTTGTGGAAGGAGCGCTCTAAGGAAAAAGAGAATGGGGAAAGCAGGACAGAGGAGGGGTGGGAGACAAGTAACAATGCCTACAGTCATCTCAAGGCCACCCCTGTGGGGACTTCTTGTATCAGTCGTAAGGGAGGACAGTGGGAACGACCAACCATTGCAGTTACTGGGGTATAAGATGTTTTCCCTGATGCAGAACTCTCAGTGCTAAAAACTGGGAGAATCTTGGACAAACCAGCTGATTATTTCTCCCCCCAGGGGCTCAGTTGGTGCTAAGGGAAATTCTCTAGAGAAGGGGGAAGCTGTGAGTCATTAGCACAAAACACTCACAACAACTGGGGATAAGCTCGCAGTCTGGTAAAGGGGATCTACTTTGGGTACTACCGACAACCACTGCACTTCCGTTTCTTAACTCACTGTGATGGAGAAATCAATCAGGCAAAGTGACTGAAAAAAACTGTATTATGTGAGTACATGTACTCTTCAGATTCAGCTAGTGAGCTTTGGGGAAACTGACCCTTTAAGAAGAGAAGAATTGATTGGACAGATTTTAGACCTTGAAGCACCCAGCAACTAACAATTCAGTTATGAAATGGATTCTTTCAAAGAGAGATACTTCTTCCCTGAGCAAAGCTATGGTGCTGTGGTGTAAAAATGGCACGGTAAGACTGACAGTGTCCACTCTGCCTCTTCCTTCAGCAACATTCCTACTCATTCCTAGAAGTATGTCATGCAAAGGTGAGAAAGATGCTGGTTGAGAACTGGATGATGAAGTCAGAAGAACAACTCCCTATGGCTAACGATTTTTGATGTAAATATATATGATAGTAGTAGTTTTCTCTGATGTGAATCACCAACACCACAGTTTATGGTTTTTATTTAGGATTGTACTCCTAAAATAGCCCTGCTGTGCAGAAACTATTTTAAGGTTGGATATGATAAGTATTAAATAATACTCATTATCATCATAACAAACTTGCACTTATTAAAGGGTCAATACATAAGAAGTTCAAGGCATGTTTTTAAACTGTATATTGAAATAATGCAAGGAGTGATTTCTGATAGTTTTGCACAAGATTGGAAAGATCATCTCCACGAATCATAATCCAAAAGGTATAAGCATCAGCTTCAGTAATGAAGTATTTTTTTCTTCAAAATTTCAAAGAAAATTATATTTGATTGAAAATTATTCTCTAGGCTCCCATTACTGTAGTTACTGTACTAGATAATAAAAGGCTTAAATTACAGTTTAAAATGTGTGAGTAGGGAAAACAGCAACATTCATATGAGGGAGGCCCTCAAATTTCCCTCTCATATATATCCTGCCCTGTAGTTAATTAGTTTGTTTCCTTTGAATCGCTCTCAGGGCAGAATTTTAAGATAAGTTCTCTCTTGGAGACCTTTCACAGTTGCTGCTATAGTTTCCTGAGATTACATGCATAGAGATGATTTTCTAGCAGACGAGGGACCTATTGCTAAGGGGTCTCTAATTTTCCTCGCATGAGCTCTGATTATGTTTTGAAAGACCTATGTCTTCAAATATATGGAGAAAGACAAAATATGATTCAAGTATCACTTTGCTGACCCACTCAGGAATCTCCTTCTGATCCTACTCACATTTGGAATGGTAGAAACCTGTTAGAAATATGCTAGAAAGCAGCATTTCCCAAAGTCTGCTCTATAGCTGACCCACTTCCAAGGTTCCTTGTTAAAATATTTGGGTATGACTATTTGATCCTTCAAAGACATGACAATACACAGAAGAATATTAAATCCTTTATCTAACTCAGCATCATCCTAATATATTTAACAACAAAGTTCTTTTTACCTTGAAACTCTAATTCACCGACACATGCATTCCTTAGAAAAATGTTTCCAGGAATGCTGGGTTATAGCAAGGAGTTTCTGTGAAAAGGACAAATAGGAGCAACTGTGCTTTTCTCATATCACTTATTGACTCCCTTGATCCTCTCTGAGCCCTATTGATTCTTACCCTTGTAACATATCCATCCTTTTGAATAAAGAAAATAGTGTGGGGAAAACAACAGCACTTTTAGGAGTACATTGTGGTACTCTTGTGAGGTATAAATAAGAGGCCATCTATTTTCTCTATATCTGAAACTGTATCTATGTATCTTCTTTTGCTTTTCACAAGTGAAAAGCCTTAGGTGCCAAAAGGATTAGAGGAAGAGAAAGAAAAATCATATTTATCAATTTTCTTTCCTGTAGGTATATATACATGTAAACAATATAGGCACATATATACATATGTATGGCACATATATATGTGTATGTGTGTATATATGTATATGTATGGCCAAATAGCACTATCAGAGATGAAGTAGTATATTTAAACATTTGAACATCAAAATCTATTAAATGAAGGCTGCGATGGAGAAATACCCAAAACATTCAATAAAGCTTTTCAACCTGAATATAGGGTTACCATGACAACACAACCCAAAAATCCCTCTTCTTCATATAAAGTTGCTGAAAATATGCCCCTGGTGGAAGCAGCATGGAGTACTCAAATTTATAACTACTGAATGGATGTACAAAGAATCTCCAAAACATTTGATAAGCTTCAGGGTGAACATTTTAATATCCTACTTTAAAAAAATAATAAAAAGACTTAAGCCATTTTCCACACTACTTCATTTTTTTTTTCTTTCATCTAAACCATTTTGAGAATTTCATGCTATTTTTACAAGTATTTTCTATGAAAGAAAACAGTGGTGATTACAATGACCTAATGAGATATATTAATAACATTGATCTTAAAACAGGTTTGGAGAATGCCAAGCATGGCATGGAAGGGGTTCCTGCGCAAATAAAGCAGCAGTTGCCAGATTGATGCTGACTCAGTGCTGTAAGGGTGTGACTTACACTTTCTTCATCTTCCTGGGGAAACCTTGAAATATGCAAAGGCACACTCTGCTAGAGAAAACAGAAGCAAGACACCTGATTATCTTATTTTCAGCCCTTGAAGAGTTTCTTAGAAGGACAATGTGTGCATGAACATGCATGTATATATGTGTGTTTCCATTTCATGCACATATCTACATGTGCATGAGTGTAAATATATATGTGTGTGTGTGCACTTGTTTGCAAATATACTCTACATGTCAACACGAAGGATTTCACACAGGAATGGTGTGAAATTATTGGTACTTAGAATTTCCTCTCCACGATATGTGCTATGAAGGAAATTAAGATAATAGATTTGCCAATATCTAATAATATATATAGTTTCTCCTATGTTTTCCATCCACATAAAAGTAAAATTTAGAAGGTAAAAATTTAATCATAATGTTCTTACTAGGAAAGCTTCAGGTAATCCACATCGAAAGGGTCTGAATAATACACATCAAGAAGGACTCTGTCAGATCTTGGATATAATTTCTCATTTTCTGAAGGTACTTTATGACTGTATAGTGTGAGCAGGTGTTTTTTAAGTTAACATATAGTGCTGTTGAATTGATTTTGTTTGTGAGTTACTTTGTTTGCTTATGCTTTCTATAGCTCAAGCCTGCTCTGCAATGAGTAGTTTATCAAATTGAGGGGAATGTTGCTTCATCTCAGCCTGTTTTCATTTGGAGGAGGGTGGTAGTCCTGTAGTTTCTTGCTGGTTTCAAATTGCATGTATTTAGCAATAGGCAAAGAAACTTTCCTCTAATTAGATTGATCTGTGAGGTGGATCAAGCAGAGTTTTCTAAAAACACACATCATAATTGATATTCCTTAGGCAATGTGCTTTCTGGGCAAATGTCTACTGCTTTTGGAGCTATGTGCCCATTTCTTTCTCCATACCTTGCTAATTACTCCTTATTGAAAAGTATCCTAATTTAGTTTGTATGAATGTTCTAAATAGTGGTTTTCAAAGTGTAGACTAGACCATCATCATCACCTAGAAACTTTAGAAAGGTAAATTCCCAGGCTCTCTACCAGGTCTACTGCACCAGAAACTCTGAGGATGGGTCTCAGAATGTGTGTTTGGTCATCCTCACTGAATGTCTTCATATACACTAAAGTTTCACAAACACTGCTCTACAGGGGAGTATTTGAGATGATAATGTTGACATTGACAGTGACAATGAGGATCAGAAAGAATGGACAGAGGAAAAAGTGAGAAACTCAGAACTTTAGAATCAAAAGGGAATGTGGGGATCATTTGATGGTATCCCTTCATTTCATCCATGGGCCTTAGAAAGATTAAATGGCTGACTCAAGACCAGAACACTTCAAGGAAAAGAAATAATATTTGCTGATTCTAAGATGAATAAAAGGTGAATATCAAATGAAAAGTAGATAGAACTCTTCACATTTGTGATGTGCCACATGTCTTCTTTGACAACGTGGCCCATTCCCTTGCAGTGTTGACTTTAGCTTCCAGTGAACGCCGTGCTGGCTTCCTGAGATTTTCCTCTAAAGAGGTCATTTTTAGAGATGGAGCTGTGAGTGATGATGTTGCTTTCTTATTTTTGGAAAACTCAAGAACAATCATTGAAAAAATATGCACATCTGAAGTAATACAAAGGCAAATGTCCGATCACATAGAACATAAAGCTATACAGGAATCACTCACAATAAAATGGTGTGTGTGTGTGTGTGTGTGTGTATATATATATATATAAATATATATTATATATAAATATGTATTTTATATGTATACTTCATATATATTATATATTATATATATATATAAATATAAATATAAAAAATCAGACCTTCTGGAATGTAAACTTCTGTAGCACATTAGTATCACCTGAGAAGTTTTAAAATTCTTGATACTCAGCCCCAACCAATTAAACTGAAATCTCTGGCAGTGGGACCTACACGTCAGTGCCTGTAAAAACTCTCCAAATGATGATGTTAAGGTGCAACCATGTTGGACAGCTTGGGTTCTATGGCCTTGACCCTCAATGTGTGGTCCTTGGATTGGCAACTTTGGCATCACCTGCGAGCTTTTTAGAACTGCAGAATCTCAGGTCCTACCCCAGACTAGTGAATTGGATTTTGCATTTTAACAAGTTTACAAGTTGATTTGTATGTGCATTAAACTTTGAGAAGTACCAACTTCCCTGTTTAAAACTTAAAAGGAACTCTGCTGATATAGATCATTCTTTTAAATACTTAAAAAAGGGGAAAACCAAAATTGTTCAGAATCTTGCCCTTGTTAATTTTTGCCATTGTTAATTTTTTGAACACCTACGTAAGTATACTATATATTATATATATCCTTTACATTTTATATATAGTATTCAGATCATACTCTTTATACAGTTTCATGTCATAACTTTTAATCATTGCTGCATCATTTAATATTAGGAGAATTTTTCCATGACAGATTGGAAAACTATTTGTAGAAAGTTCTACAATGTGTTTATTATTCACATGTAATAAAAATAAATCAGGATTTGACATTTAATTTCTAATAACTTATTTGAAATTTCCAACATTAAATTATATTTTGAAAATCCCACTCATGTCTGATCCTGGTGGGAGGCAAGTGGGACTTGTCTAAGTCTCTGGCTTAAGTGGACAAAAATACACCAAGGGAAAGTATTTTAGGATGAATCAAGACAAACTAACCCTAATCTGAAAATAACAGTCAAGGAGAAATAATTTCCATTTGTTATGCTTTGTTATACCAAGGCATTTTCATGTTTCAAAAAATTATTAAATTCATGCATTATGCTTGTTTTAAAACACTCTTATGCTTTGGTGGAATGAAGGTGAAGGGGGTTAACATTGAGCAGTTGTGGTAAAGGGAGAGTTTTATAAAATCAAGCCGTCTATTTTTATGGGCTGTTGAATTTTATGGACTTATAATATGTGCCCACAGAATTATGAAATGAAAGAAAATTGTTTGACTAACACTTTAGGCTGGCTTTCACTGCTTCATTGTGCTAAGTAGAATGTGGCCTCTTGGGCAGTATGGTATAGTGACGGTGCTGGCTGACGGAAAGGGGGACAAAGGGTCATAGGACTTGGGCATTTGTAATGACTGTTAAGTCTTGATTTGCTAAGGACAGTCCAGGTTGTTGTCTGTTGTCATTAAATAATTTTAAATGTTTTCTTTCACTCACAAAAATGTCCTGAATTGGAGATTTGTGTTCTACACATAGAACACCAAATCCAACTCTATCATGTTCTAAAGCAGGAAAATCTGAAGTGGTTGACCATATTATTCCCTGCAACCACAGAAACAGCAAATAAAGCTTTTAATGGCTTTCCATTGTCCTCTGGATCAAGTCCAAAGTCTGTAGTATGATCTCAAAAGCTCCAGCATGATCTGGGCTCTGCTTACATCTTCAATCTCTCTTCCTCTCTTTTTGTCTGTCTCTCTCTCCTGTATTTTTCTTTCACTTTTGCTTTTGTCCACTTCTTGTTCTTATGCACCTGTCATTCTTGTCTCGTATTTTCACATATACAAACTTAGATCGTTATTAGTACTGTTTTCCAAATATTAATATTTCCAGCTTTTTTTTTAAGGTACATGATAAAATTGTACCTACAAGCTTCCAGTGATGCCTGTTGGTCACACTGGGTAGCAAGGGTGTATGTGTCTATGTTTTCTTTTTGAACCAAATGCCAGAAGCTGAAAATAATTTCATTAGGTCATATTTTTATATACCAATAATTTATATAAGTTGATTTTATTTTCTTATTTTCATTTTCCTTTAAATCCAGTTGTTTTATGGGTTACTTTTCAAACCCTAATCTTACCTTAAATCTTTTTAGAGGTGAGGCATAAATAGATATAAAAGTGTCAAGCATAGTCCTGGGCACTGAAGATCTAAGAATCAATGAGATGAGGACTCTGCACTGAGCTACCTCGTGGTCAAGAGAGCCATATTAGTAACCAGCGGTTTCTGCACATTGTATGAAGTGTCACCAGAGTACTTCTTTCTCCCCATTTCTCTAATTTTCATAAGAATGCATTTTCTACACAGGTTATATACTTATTCTTATCCATTACTCACCGTGCCTCTGGAGAGAGAGAATAACTTACATAATTGGTACATTTGGGAAGGAAAATTTGATGATGCTTGGGGGCAGGGAAAAACCAGGACTGCTGTATCTAGATGGATAAAAGCTCCCTAAGTCTGAGATTCAGTAGTAGGAAAACTATAGACACTCATGCTAAGCTACATTCTCCAACTTGGTCTTTATCAATAATAAAAGTAATGATGATTTAAGCTTCCTGTTTGTCGGTACTTGGTTTTATTTCTCAATTTGTTGAGAACTTGCGTAAGAAGAGGTGTGCTATTCTTGGGGCATCTCTTGAAGACTCCAGCATTTGGTGCACTGACTGGAACAAAGAGCAAAAAATAAGAGACTTGAAATTAGGGGAGCAAATATACTCTAGGAAGGGTTTTGGTGAGGCAGGCCATTGTGACCTTGGCAGTTTGCAGAGGCTTATATGAGGCCAGGGAGATTTTTATAGGTGTGTTGTTTGCTTTTAACTGCTGTGGCCTGGGCCAGAGGCTTTAAACCAGTCACATGGTGTTCTGACCTTGGCGATTGACTGTAAGTAAGCTGCTATTATAAAAGTATTTGGCTCTGGCCGAGATGTGCAGAGGGCCCATTTGAGTGCTATGTGAATGGACTAGGAAAAAGCCCGACAGATCTTTGCTGGGGGCCAATGGGTTGTAGAGGCCTTAGTGAATAGGCACAGTGGAGATGAGGATTCAGTTAGAGTAAGCAGGTCTTATCTCCCTGTGCAGGCAAAGAAGCAAAAGCATGGGTCACAGGGCCTTAGGGAAAATTTCAAAGTGGAGCTATAGCTAGGGCTGAAGCAAAAAATTTTATTATAGGACAAGAGAGCTTTCAAGTTTTTAGCTATGGGTGAACAGATCCATATTTGCTGTTTTGAAACTGGAAGGCACCTATGTGGCTTCTGTAGGAACCTCTGAGCACTAGGATATTTCAAGATTTAAATTGTTAGTGCAAGAAGGCCCTGGGAGGCTGGGCGTTGATGGATGGCGCCAAATTCTATTCTGTATTCAGGGCCAAGGATAAAAACGGAGGGACTATGCTTACATTGAGGTGGCTTTCTCATGGTTCTGGATTGGCAAAATACTTAGAACAGAGGAATCTTCCTTAAAAGGCCCATTTCTGAAGTAAGGAAAATTATAGTGAGAAGAGGCTCTGAAAATGTCTGCTCATGTGGGCACTGCATCACTTGAAAGAACCCATATTCAATTTGGAACTATGGAAGATAGAAATTAAGAGGTTTTAATAAACTCCATGGGAAAGAAAAACAAGATAAGGTCTGGTGAGTAGGGCTGCCATGATTGTAGATTTCTAAATTTTGTAACATAAAGCCTCCCTTTGAGGGGTGATAGGATGCAAAGATAAACTCCTCTCTCTAATAATATAAATGGAATAATGCCAAAATTAATCTCTAAAAGAAATGATTTTTGGATTGAAGTTCACAGGCTAAGGAATCTGAAAAATTGGCATTGACTGACTAACAATCAGGTGAAGCTGAGCCAAGATTTTCTCCAACTGTCCTCTTTCCCTTTGATCCCACTGAGTTTCTGCTGTGGTCTTTGGTAATAGTACTGAATTCTGGAAATGTAATCTTGAAGGTGTTTTGGGGAATAGGTATTGCTGCAATTTCTAAATATTGTGGGTAGAAGGCCAATACTATAGTATCTTTTGTGTTCTATCAACTCCATGGACTTTTAAAAGAAGAGATTCTGAGAGTCGAATTAATTCAATGTCTCCAGAAACCCACAGACATTACTTTAACAGTCCAAATTAAAGCAGCTCAAAGAATCTGTATCTATCCAGACTTTGAAAAACCTTAACTCAAGTGAGCAGAATACAAGATTGCAGAGTGTCATTTGAAGATGCTAATTTGGCCTGAAAATTTTTCACTCGTAATAGCAAGATAATTTAATTTGGGATTTTAATTTTCTTGAACTTTAACATCTTTAGAATTGAACTTGCAAGAAGATTTGATTTTTAACTATTATTTCTCCCTGGAGATTTTGTAATGGAGGGGAGTGGTTAATTCAAATTTGGGGATCTCTATGTTGTTTGCATTTTGTTATGAATTTTAATATTGTCATTTGAACTAATTGCAGATTTTCTGATATGCAATGAGGATAATATAGCTGGACAAAATTGGAGATAGGTAAATCAATATGAATTGAATTTTCAACCCTATATATAAAGTGGTCTTGGAGTTGATTTAATTAATAATATGGTCCAGAGCCTACTTTGAAAAAAATCTGAACTGCTCACCAGTGGCTGTGAGATAATACCCTCAAGGGCTGGGGCTGGCATTGAGAGAACAGCTTCATAAAGGTGATAAAGCACCTCCTTTTGGGGGATAAACACACCCCTGGTTTGCTATAGATTTAGCAGTTAAACCAGAATGGTGTAAGAGGACAAAACTGGGGAATTTCAGAGTGAAACATTTCCCATTTCTCTGATTTCCATGTGGAGATATTTTTAAATCCACCCTTGGCCTCTCTCTGCACTTGACACCCACCCTTTATACCTGTGGACCGAGAGTTACTTATTTGATTAGTTAATTCAAGAAGGATAATTCAGTGGACATGCCCAGTTGAACCTTGCTCTTCTTCTTGGGAATGAACTGCCCACTGGTAGCCATTTACCTCTCCCTCCTGGAACAGGCTTTCCAGGGACAGGGTTTTACTTAGTGACTTGTTCAGACTCCTTCCTGGGAACAGGGGAGCTATTTATTAGAGACACCCTTGGTTATCTGTAGAGCAGGTGGGGCTATTGTGGATCTGTTTATAAGATGAATTATCAGATTACGTTTTTAATGTAAATAGTGTCTCAATTCCAGTTGTTAGTTAAGCTTTTCCAGTGGATTTATTTGTTTAGAATTACAAAAAGGTACTATAACTCAGTGGCTACAAATGCATCACTGTTAAAGGCTCTTCTCTAATTTGGAAATCCGGTTTGCTCTTCCTGGAGTCAAAGCAATTGAACAAACTGAGGAGACATTCACATTACCATTACATATACAGTATAATAAAAAGCATGCTGTGAGTTTATTTTAAAATTGAGTCTATGACTGCAGTCAGATTGCTCACTAAGGATTTTAACACAGCTGAAAATTCATTCTCCAGAGAGATTCTTTTGTGTTTCCCTTGAAGATTCCACATCAGCTTCTTTGATATCTGAGTAATATCTGTATACATTCTATTTCATTTTTATCTTATCTTTGTTTACCAAATACTGTCATTTATTAATCTATATGTTAACATTGTTCCTTTACTATTTGGTTACATTTTTTTCAGTTCTTTTTTTGTATTTCCACTGGCTCCTTGGAGTTGGTAAGAGCCTGACTCTGGAACTGAATATCTGGGTGTATTTAGTTTCGTTTAACAGTACTATTAGGAGTTAAGAACTTACTATGACTTAAAAATTGTTATACTTAAGGAACTAGAGTGGAAACATTAGACAACATTATAGCACATGTGAATCTCATTTCCCCCTGCTTTTACACTCCAATCGGAAGCATTTTAGTCCTCAAAGCGAAAGGCTAAGCAGGATATTTTTAGTTCCTTTGCAAGTAAGAAGTGACAATTTTCAGTCTTATAGGGAGGAAGTCAGTGAAGCTGCCTCAGTTACTCTTGACAATCAGAGGGTTAGAACTACAGACAAAAGTTTTAAATTAAAACCTTTTGTTTTAATAAAATGTGTGTCTTTTTTTTCCTTTAAAAAATCTCACACCGATTGTATCTGGAATAAGCTTTGTAGCACTAGATTTTGTGTAGGTCTCTTGTTATTAATTTCTTTTCTTTTGTGCTGACTAGGATAAAATGGGCCCCTGAAAGTTTAAGACAGAAAATTTACCATTTTCCAGTAATTTTATTTAAGAGCTGCAGTTGATCTTTAGGTGGTATTTTCTGCGCTTTTAGCAGAGTGGAAGTGCATCACTTTACCAACAGAGGGCAGTGTGTATTTGCAAAACAATGAGAACGCTCACGAAGTCCCAGGGTTTGTGAAACTGTCCTTTGCAAAGAGTAGAAAGGACACTAGGAAACAACTTCGTTCTTTCAATTCTGATTCAGTACCTTTGACTCTAGATGCCATTTTTTGATGAAAATTATAAAAAATATATTTTTCTCCCCAAATGTCCCTGTCGTCCAAGGAAAAAATGGAGAATATTAAAGGCAAAATGCACAGAGGGAGGGACCTAGGATCCCTGATCACAATATTGCAGATTTGCCCATTGCTGCATCAGTCTCACTTTGGTCCTTCTAGGTAGACTTTTGTCTTTGAAATAAGAAAAGGGTTCATGATTAGACAGGCTGATGGGATTCCTTTTGTATGTTTTCTGTGCATTTTGGGTCTGTCTGGTTCCCTGACAGAAAAGCAGCTTGGTGTTGATTGTAAATTGTGACATAAAATTTGATGTATGTAGCTTTAGGGTTGGTCACTTAAAAGATGCTCAATTTTTCCACCTAAGTCCTGGGACTACCTTCTCGGTCAGGAATCCTTGTGAAATTATAGTTGGTTGATGTAAGGGAACTAATGGTTGTTGAATGCTTATTTTATGCTGGAATTACCACTTTATACAATTCATCCTGTTTAATTTTTATGACACTTTTAAGAGGTGAACATTATAAATATTGTTTTTTAGAGGAAATAGTAGAGCCAAAGAGGTCAAACAACCTCCTTAAATCACCCAACCAGGAAGTAGCAGAGCTAAAAATTAAACTTAGGGCTCTTTGATTTTAAAGACTGGGTTCATTCCAAATCTCCCAGCTTCTCAAGTCTTTATTGAACCTCTGCTAAGGGACTGGCTCTGGAAATTCTTTACTATTCAAGCTATTGAAAGTTGGAATCATGGAAAGCCATGACTCAGTATGTTGAAAACCTAGACATATAAATGTAGGGTGGTCGATGATTTTCTTCTCATCTAATTTAAAAATTTTTCTTTGTCCTTAAGAAATGTCCTCTTCTTTTTGAAACTTATTTTCTACTGTATCTGGATGAAAATGCCAGATAGGCAATAAATTGAGGCTCTGCAAATGGATAGAAGACCCCTGTTCATATAGTTGGTTGAGCTGCCAGAGTTATAATTTGAATTCATGTATGTCTGGCTTTAATCTTAAAGCTTTTTCTATGGAGACAGAAGCGACAAATAGCTAGAGGAAAGGGAATAGATTGCCTGAATGACTATTTCTGAGGAAATAATATCTAGACCAACTGAAAGAAGTAATCAACCAAAGAGGGGGCCAGCAGTAGAAGCATTGAAAATCTTGAGCTGGAAAGCTAGTGAGAATGAGGCATAGACCAGGGTGTTCAAACTTCCACGTGATCTCACTCAGACATCCTCATCAGACACCAGACCACCAGACAGGGTGGGTGCAGATTGCATTAGCTTCTCCATTATCTTAATTTCTTTTCCCCAAACACGGCAGCCTGCTTTTTGAAGAGTATTCTTATTGTCACAGAGAGCCTCTTGTCTTTTTCTTTCCTTTTTTTTTCATAATGAGTAAACACAGAGGTCCAGGCAGTCAGAGGTGGAAGCCAAACATGAGTGTTTTCAAAAAGATCTCTGAAATAAACACTGAACTGCTGTATTTCATAACCCCACACAAAACTGACAGTAGCCAGCTGTTGTCTGAGCTAAACACCATCCTAAAGAGCCAAGAGCCACGAGGCGAAAAGGGAGAGAGAGAAAATAACTCCTCTCCTACTGAACCATAGACGACAGATCAGCCAAAAAGGACCCTGGAGAAAGCAAAAGTCAATGAGGCGAAAGTCCTTGCAGATGACCCCTGCCAGCTCCCCTTTACCACTCCAGAAATAATCCACCCAAATGAACTTATTGGTGAAGCATCTGAATGCAGTCTCTTCTTTGTACAATTATATGCATTTCCTCTGAATCTTGCAATAATTATAACACCAAGTTTCCCCAAATTTGGGCTACTTCTTATGGCTTTTCTCCTCCCATATTTTCTATATTTCTCTTTCTCCATCCCTGTAGTTCCCCTGAAATATGGAAAGTAAAAATAAAGTTAAGACCTCTTTTTGTCTTCACTTTCTTTTACTCTTATGGTCAGAAAAAAATTATCAAACTCCCACGGACTTTCTAGACTAACCCTGTAAATTGTTTTTCTTGGAGCTAGAAATACACTATTGTTTAAAATATGAATCCTGATTAGTGGGATAGGAAACTCTGGATAAGAATTTAATTTCGCCCAAGGTGAAGAAAAGCTAATTTTAAGGCTCTGTTTGATCTCAGTTGTAGTAAGAGTGGAGATGTGTTGTAGCAACCATTTTTTTAACAAAACACCAGAAGGCTTATTTAGCATGGTGTGTATGAAAAGGTGTTTTCTGGGAAGGCTAATGTAGAAAAGGGTTTGAAAGCTGAATTCTCATGTATAATAAAGTCACATCATTTTGATTCATTGCTGTGAAGAAGGGACATGCCTTATCAAATGTGAAGAAGGGATATATCTTCAGAGAACATATCTATTACCTAATGACTAGATGTTTGTGAAAAGTACACCTCTTAAACCATAATTCTGTGGTAGCTCTGGCCAAGGAATGTTTACAGTGTTACCTGATATTGACTTGCATGTTGTTTACTGTTCTATGCTCTGGTCTAATCACGCTATGATGTCTTTAACTTTTCAATATAAATTCACTACATGTACTGGGCTTGTAAGAAAGAAGTAGTGCTTTGGTGGATGAAGAGGAGGAATAATAGCCAAGTTTAGCCATGGGTCAAAAAGAGGAAAACAGGCACAGGATCAGGAATACTGGGAATGTACTGAGAAATCATTAGGTACATAAATTCATAAAGAAAAATGATGAGAGCAGTGAGCCCCGCTCTCACTTTAAATCCACAGATTCTCCAAGACTGCGGACTATACCACAGTATACAGAATGGGAAATCAATCCATTTTATTTAGTTATCAAGAGTAAAAAGGACCTCTAAGAGCTGTGGATGTCTAATTATATTTATTTGCCCTTTTATGGTGAATTCAATTAGGTTTCGTATGGTGATTTTTTTTTTTTTAGGTTGAGTTGTTTATAGGCTGTGTTGTGTATTTGTTCTGAAGGTTGATCTAAATCACATAAGGTGATTTTCAGTTTGACTATCATTCAGTTTTCAGGCAGATACCTTAGCTCTCGATTTGCATTTTTAAGAAGAAATATTGAGTAAGTTTTTTGGTAGGAAATCTACACTTAAATTTGCTTTTACATATTTTCTGAATAAAAAAGGTAAATTGTCAATAATCACATTGCGACAATTTATAAAATTCCATTCTTTCTCACCCATCTATTTTCTAGGATGTGCCTGATTCTCATAATATTACAAGTACTGTATATGTCCTTTGCTATTACTGTGAAAGACAATAGAAATAAAAGCTTGCAATTTCTTAACACCAGTTAGTGTGAAAACACAGATGATGCAATATGGAAAAAATAAACTGTTTTGTTGTCCTCTCCAGGTGGCCCTGCTGTGGTGTTACAATACTTTTTTTTTTTTTTAAGAAAAAAAAAACCAAATTTTATCTGTTAATTATTCCTTTTTGTTTGTTGTGTGGGTTAAACTATGTCCTCATCTCCATACCGCAACACATATTTCCTTTCCTTTTCCAATAGAATCTATCAATGAGATCTTCTATGATTGCTTCCATCTGAATATAGACAATAAACTGGCAAAAAAGGTGGTTTTGATTTCTATTTTATATTTGTTAGATTTGTTTCTTTTGTATTAAAATTTTTACTTGCTTCAGTTTTATATGTTTGGTCTTCTTGGGGGATTTTCCTTTCAGGTTTGAATCTACTTGTCTTCTTTCTGCCATTTGCCTGACTCTAGCTTTAAATGTTTTTGTTTTACAGTTCTGCTTTGGCAGAGCAGTCAGGCAGTGGCGCTTGCTCACCCCTGCTTGGTATAGCTATCTGGGTATCCTACTCCTGGCGTGTCCACTTCAACAGTTTCAATCTTTTCTTTCATGTGCAATCTTTTTCTGAGTGAACATGCCAGAATGAAGACTTCTCTTTGGTCAACAGAATTCTATCTCTTTGTTTCCTGCCCACTGGCATTTCTCACTGGTGCATTGCTCATCTCGCTGGCTGTGGGCAGCCCTGCCTGTCTGGCACTCAACTGTGTTGTTACTGGGCAATTCTGACTCCTGCACCTGCCACTGGTCTCTTGTCCAGAACATCGGGTTGCTTGTGCAGTCCTGGCGGTGATCTCTCATCTCATTGTGGGCAGAGTTGCCTAGCATAGAAGTGTCAAGTTTGGCTCTCATTTCTTTCTCCACAGTGTATTTTGGTGACTCTTGTTTTGGAGCGAGCTGAGAGGCAGAATTCCCTTGAATTAAATTGCATATCTTATCGCCTTGAGTGACTATATATCTGGTTGGATAGTGTTAGGGTTTTGTATTGGCAGCAGGGATAAACGAAGCAGGTTCAAAGATGAATCATTTTAAGCCTCTACTCTTTGCAGGGCAAGTCTAACTAACAGGTAGAATAACTCATTTGAGAACTATCCTTACCTTTCAAATACTTTTAATTAGGGTAAACATTGTTAGGTATCACTCTGATAGTCTGGCATTATGAGAATGATTATGATTTGAATTATGGATTCCTACTTATAAAAAACTATTTCTGCCCTTTTCTTGAATGCAACCATGAGACTTCTTAAATATAGAAAGTGAACTTTTCACATTGTCTAAGTTCTCTGGAGGCTGTCAGGGCAGAGCATGGTTCTGCCCCTGTTTTACAAAGACAAAAGTGGTTCATTCTAAAATATAGATTTGATCTCTGGCAGGAAGGACCTGGGTGATGGGATTTTTTGTGTTGGCCTGTGGACAGATAAGACTAAAAATGCACTATTTAGATTTGAAGTCCGTGGGTCATTTATTGCCCCCACCTCCTTGAGTCCCAAGAAGATGTCTTTAAAACTGAATTATACCCTTTGACAAATCTCAGCACAGAGGTGGCCTCCAACTCATATTCAGGAATATTCTTTCACTATGATGGTGTTGGTAGTAAGGAGAAGAATTTCATCTTCACAATGAAAATTAGGTCCTTTTCTGTAAAATTGTTCCTCTAAAAGGAGTACCCCATGTAAGTTACCATCCAAAATAGTACATTTCTTAGAGCAAAAAAAGAAGCCAAAATACTTGGATGATATAATTGTTAAAATATTCTTATATATATACCCCCAAAGGGATTAGACTTTGTGCATTGGTGGATTGATTATAAAATATTTGTATTCAAAATTGCTTTCCAAAACAAAATCCATTTTAAAAACTAGAAATAACATATATTCACATGAAGTGGCTTTTCCAGTCAAGCCTTGGTTCTTCAACAATGACTTTAAAAATGTTATTCCTTCTGACTGGAATTTTATCCCTCACTAACCCCATTACCATGGCCCTCTCTCATCAAGCTATCTTAAATGCAATTTTGATGATTGTAAAATAAATTTTATTCATTATAGTACCCCCTTAGCCTAACCTGGTGCCTGGAAAATAACACTAAAAAATACTGAATAAGTGAATCTTATAAGCCACAAATGAGGTTAAAATCTTCAATGTGATTTTAAAGAATTTATACTATGATTCCTAGAGCCTCAGCTGGTAGGAATCTTCCATTTGCTTTATTGTTAGGCTGATATTCCAGTCTGCCCAGGCTTTCCCCTCTTGTCCCGGTATTTGGGCCATTTATATTAGATTTTCACCTTTTAAATAAATTACTGTTAATAGCTGCATTAAAATAAGCTATGATATAATTTAAAATTGCTGTATATGAAGAACCAGGAAAATGTGACCACAACAGAAGGGATATGTTATAGATCAGCATCCTTCTCCAAAGGAGACAGGCCAAGCTGTGCAGCATATGGAGGTATGAATATGTGTGTGACTATGATGTGAACCTGAAAATCAGGTACCCGAGAAACGTTTTGCAAATTCTTTTTTTAATTGAAATAATACAATTTTAGAGTTTAGAAAACCAAACACTTCCACAAGGCACATTAGGAAAGCTGGTAGATCCCTGGCTGGGTGCGGTGGCTCACGACCATAATCCTGCCACTTTGGGAGGCCGAGGTGGGCGGATTGATGGAGGTCAGGAGTTTGAGACCAGCCTGGACAACATGGTAAAACCTCATCTCTACTAAAAATACAAAAAATTAGCTGGGCATGGTGGTGTGCACCTGTGGTTCCAGCTATTGGGTGGCTGTGGTGGGAGGATTGCTTGAGCCCAGGAGTTGGAGGTTGCAGTGAGTAGAGATTGTGCCACTGCACTCCAGCCTCAGTGACAGAGCAAGACTGTCAAAAAAAGAAAAGAAAAAGAAAAGAAAAAGAAAAGAAAACCTGGTGGTCCCTGGTAGTCCCTGACATTCCCTCTGTAAACTAAATCCCTTTCCCAAGAGATAATCAATTTCTTGTTAATTTAAAAGTTTATTCCTCTTTCATTTTTCCTGTATTGATGTTTCTGGAATTTTGAAGTATAAGCACTATCCTCAGCTAAACCATTTTATAAGGAAATTGTTGTAAAACAGTATATAATTATCTTAGCTTTATAGTTGCTACTTTTATATATACCTATCATTAATTTTTTCTTCAAACATTATGTAAGAATGTAAAATTCCATTAAATGTTGTCAAATACATTAAGTAATATATCAGTTCCATTTGTTTCCCTCCCCTGGAACTCTCTCTCTGAATTCTCATGAAGGCTTGTGAGTCCCTATGCCTAGTGAATAAATATTATGCTGAGGCTCCCCTTTTCCACCATGCTAGAAATTTTACTCATCTCTCTTGTGGTTGTTTCTCTCCCTTCTGAAAGTCCATGTATTCTTTCATGGTATATCCTTTCATCCTGTAGTAATTTTCTGAGAGGTCGTTTTAAAAACATGATTATCTGAAAACATCTTTAGTCAATTCTTATTTTTGATTGATATTTTATTGGAAATCTAATTTAGATATAATTTTCTGAACTTTGAAGGCATTGACTTGTAGCTTCTAGTCTTAGTCTACAAGTCTTATGTCATTATGATTATTTATCTCTTATGTATGACTCACTTTATAATTTTAGAAACTTTTTGGAAAATTAATTTCCCGATATACCAAAATTCTAGGTGGTGTGCTTTGGTGTGGCTCTTATGTTCATTACTTTGGAAAAATCTTCTTGTATTATTCCTTGATAATTTTTTTGCCGGTCTCTCCTTTTGGAAAATTGGACATTGAATTTGCTGTGTTGATTCTTTAATTTCCTTAACAATTTTTTTCCATTTCCTCTCCCATTTGTCTCTTTGCTATGATTTTTAGAGAGATTCCTCAGTTTTATCTTCTAATGTCTTTATTAAATTTCATTTATATTGTCGTTTTCTTCTTCCTGCAAGTTTTCTTATGTTTTCTAATTTTTTTGAAAATATAAAATTCTTTTTTATTGGTTAGATGCAGATAATCTCTTGTCTTTCTGAATGTATTAATTATCATTTCTTCATCCTGTTGTCTGTATTATAGCTGTTTCTTCTGAATTCTTTTTACTATTTGACTATTGCAGTCTCTGTCTTCAATATTTGACATTTTCCTCAAATATCTGGAACTATTTTTCTGTCCATTCGTATTTAAGGGTGAACTATTAAATAGTTGAGGGAATACTTGTGTGTGGAAGGGGCTTGTTGAGATGTGAGTCTTACTGTAGGCTAACAGGTATGTTATTGTAGGAGCCCTATATGTAAGTACCTATAGGTCTTTTCTCTAAACTCTTTAATTCCTTCAGAGAAGATCCTGCAGTCTCTTTCACTGAGGAATGCGGGTACTCTGTAGGCCAGTTTCGCAGAGTGGGAAGAACTGGTCATTTAACTGTTCTTTTACCAGATTTGTAACAGCCCTCCCCACCCCATTTCAGCCCTATAATTTGCCTTTCTTTCAGAAATACTGGACCACAATACACAGGCTTCCTAAGTATCATGTATTTGCTTGCCAATGCTTAGGTTTTAACATTTCTCTGATATTTTATGCTTGTTATCATCAGCCCAATTTTGTTGAAACCTGTCATCTGTTAAAATAGCTTCCCTTGACTTCTCTTGTTCTCTTTGTCCTGCTTTGATTATCCTTCCTATATTCCTTTTAGTGAGTGTCTGGATGGAGGTGAGAAGAGCTATGAACACATGTGCTTTGGATACTTTGTTCAACTGGAAGTCTAGAGAAGCTATCAGTAAGTTACAGATGTGGTTTTGAAAAAGTGTGCTTCCTCTTATATTTGTATGGGCTCAAAAAGTGAGTCTATAATCCTATAGCACAACTTTTAGTGATTACCTTGCTTGCCTCCAGAATGCAACGTAAGTGTGATTTTAAAAACTGGCCTTAGATATAGGAGTTGCAAGTATTTCTCACTTGGCTCACTCCAAGTGCAAGATTTTTACTGCCTTAATAGAAATAAGAACATAACTCCTGTTCCCTTACCAGGCTAAATATTCAAATGGAATAGGAATGTTCAGGAGCAAGAGCAGAAAGCCTCTCCCTCCCACCTGCACCCCTGGATTTCAGGCTTTCCTAATTCAAACCACACTGAAGCCTGGACAACTGTCAAAATTATCCACATGGATCTCAGCAGTTAGGGAATGGAGGCTGGAGACTGGGGGCCAAAGAGCAGAACTGCAGAACATGGCTAAGAAATGGACTCAGAAAATGAGCCACACTTATGCAGTAAAACTTGGCTGGTTCCAGAACTCACTTGGGAAACACTGCCCTAGATAATCTCCCACTCCTTCTTTATTCTCCTATCACACATACCTTCATCAGCACATTTGATACATTCACAAATGCTTATTGATTCCTATTGTATGTAGCCCTGGCTGGTTGGCAGTTAAGCTGTTTATGGCAGCCTCCTTCAATAGACTGTGAGCTCTTTGAGGCCATGGGCTATGTCTAATTCATTTCTGTATCATCAGGAAGTGATTTACCTATTTAGCACACCCACTAAATATTTGTGGCATGAAGGAAAAAATAAATATATTTTGTTCAATTCTATGCTTACTTCTAAATACTATAAGTAGGCAAAAGGGGTAAGATATGAAAAAAATTATCAGCCATCATTATGATATTTGTGAAGTTGAATTTATTGCTAGAAGGCAATATTTACAGATTTCTATTCCAATGTCGCGTTTTCATTCCAGTTGCTAGATATGATAATTAACTAAGGCAACCACAATCTGATTGTTATATGTTTTTATCAGTCAGCTTCTTGATAGTATGAATTATCAATTCATCCTGATTTTAAATTCGAGGGGTTTTGAGAAGTTAATGGCTTATCATCCCCCTGTTTTTTTTAAAATCTGAAATCACTTTAGCTTTTTGTTGAGCTATACAGTATGAAATTCTGAGCTCAAGGACCTAGCAGTCAGGTTCAGTTCTGTTGCTTATTAACTCAATGATTTTGAGCAAAATAGTTACTTTTGCTCAAAGGTGCAAATGGTGGTTACTTCAATGACTGAAAGAACACAGGACGGCTGCAAAGATTATATGAGAAGGCACATCTGGACTAAAATGTGATGAACACATTTTGATCAATGTAATAAGACATTATACACTCATATACATGTAACTTACTAGGAATTGTCATCATGGCAATAAGATAATCCTGTATATATATTTTAAAATCCATAATGTCTACATTTTGAGAAATTTTGCATTTTTGAGTTCAATCATGAGTAAAAATTGGAGGATTTTTCTTCATGAGAATGCTTGTTTTTAGAGTGAACTGTGGCGGGCAGAAAACTATGTTTTTACATAATTCCTAGACATATCAACATAAATGTCATTACAGAAAAAAAGTCACCTAATAAGCACCAAACACCTCACACCTCCTGAAAAAAATAGGTTGAGCACAGGGAAGAGGCAGAGTTTAGATGCTTAATATTTGTGAATGAAAATAGTGAATTTCTTCTATCTATAATCCACATTCACTGTTAACACTTTAGGGCAGGATTTAGCTAAGCAGATTAATAATAAAGTTGAATATGAAAATGGAAGACTTGTAGCCTATTCTTAAGGAAATTTGTTTTAAAATCTGTCAGACAGTCTTTGGCCAGACTGATACAAAGGTGTAAACAGAAAATTCTGTTTCCTCTTTATTCCTTAAGTTATGAGGCTAACATGGTAATACATTATCTTTACCAAATATTATTCAAATAACACAAAAGCATAAAGAATAAAATATGAAAGTTATTCTTCTTAGTTTCTTCTCCCCATTCTTCTTCCCGGAGATAACCGCTCTAAAGTGTTTTTTTTTTTTGAGTAAAAGGAATTCAGGTTGTTCAAGTCAGAGCATCCTAAATTCAAATTGCTCTTTTGCCACTTAGCTTTGTGTATTTCTTACATTTTCTAATCTCTCAGTTTACTCACTGGTGAAATCAAAGTAAAACCACTGTGCAGAGTTGCTGCAAAGAGTAAATTACATGGATTCACACGTTGTTGAATAAATTAAAGTATCAGATATCATGTAACTTTCAGAAAAGTCGCAGAAACAATATATGTTAGTTCTCATCTCCTCTTCCTTGTTCCTCTATTTCTCTGCATCCTAATCAGTCTTCTTTTCTTTCTTCATTAATTCTGATTTGTTAAGATTGGATCACTGTCTCCTTGAGGAAGATGTTGGGCTTGTCGTATGAAAGATTATCACAGCAGAGTGGAGAGAAGGCTCCAGTCTCTCAAGTCACAGAAAGTTGAAATTAGGCAGATGTAAATAGTAGAATCTCTAGCCCAATATTTCTCTCTTATCTTCCTTCCTCCCTCCCCTCTTCTTTCCTTCCTTCTTCTCTTCTTTCTTGTTGAGAAATGAGTTGCTTAAATGGGATGTAACTGGAGCTGCTGGTAGGGTGTGGGGGTTGTGGACAGAGTAGAGTCTAGTTGTTCAGCCGCCTTTTTATTTTCTGAGAAATCTGAGGTGCCTCCCAAAACCCTGATATTAATGTGAAGTATGACCCATTCATCCAAATTCTCTCATTTGTAAGATGAGGAATGCATTTTGGAGTGTTCATTTCAGAGTCAGACAGTCATCAAAATGTAGGGCAATTAGCTTGATTGGAAATTATCACCTTTGACTTTCAGCTTGAATATACCACACCTTGAAAACTGTTTTAGTAATTGCTGGATCTGCAGGTGTTCATGGTCTCTGGGGCTGCAGTCCAGATTTTAGGAGAGCAGAGTAGCCGGCGACCTCTCCAGTGGTTTATCAAAGACGCCTCAATTTTATTCTGGCATTTAATCTGCCACAGAAGCCGTTTATTGCTTCATCTTCTTGAGTAACGTGGACACTGTCACTTAATTAACTCACCATTTGACTGCATGTTTAAAACTGTCAGGTGGGAAGAAGATTTAGTGCTGTCTTATGATTAATAAAATGCTAAAGTCTCATTTTGTGAGAGCCACGTAGCTGGCACCTGAACAAAAGCTACTAAGTTTGTTGGTTGTTATTTGGCTTTATAATTACATGAACTGTCAGGAAAATAGCTGCATTTGTTTGTTCTTTTTGTATATTTATTTTTAAAGCATGTCAATATGTGGGTGTTGGGGGGTTGGTGTAGTTGGTTAAACTTACAAAAATATTTTAAATTCTGACATTAAATGAATTATCATGTCTTTAACAGGTAAAATTTATTGAAGAATGTTTTAGAATCTTAGAATTAATAATTGCATATTTACTGAGTGATTACTTATGCTAGCCAGTGACCTAGGGTTATTTAAATATGTTGTTCCAAGTAAACTTCACAATAATTCCAGTAAGTAGGAATTATTTCATTGTTCTTCCCATATGACAGATGAAAAAACAGAGCTCTGAGGTGATTAATTATTTGCATAAAAGCACCTACCTTAATATTAACAGAGATCAGCCTTAAATATAGGATTTTATGTCTAAATTTATGAATTCTGTTTATTCCAATGGGAGAATCGCTTTGATTAAGCCCACTGAAATTGTTATGCTTTTGTAGCGATTATTTGGACCCCTTGGCCATTATTTATTTTTTCTCTTGCTTCATGCCCCCACAAAGGGATTTGTGTTGAGGATCCCCAAGATAATTTCTATATTCAGTGATTTGCTAAAAAGACTCATAGAACTCAGCTTATAGTGGTATTCATGGCTAAGATTTATTATAATAAAAGGGTACAAAACAAGATAAGCGAAGGATAATGACCCTTGGGCAAAGTCTGAAGGAAACTAGGTGCGTGCTTCCAAGGGGCCTATTGGTGGATTTACAATAGATGCACTTAATTCCTTCAGCAGTGTCTTTGTGACAATGTGTGACGTGTTGTCTGGGAAGCTCATTAAAGACTCAGGACCCAATATTTTTAGGGGGCTATTCACAAAGGCACTCTCTGACTAGCATGCACCAAAATTTCAGACTCCCAGAAAGAAGGCAGGTATTCAGCATAAGCAACAATGCACAATTTAGACACAGTAAGATGTTTTCATAATTTAAAGAAAGTTTTATATCAGTGTAGAGAACTGTTTACCAGTTAAGTTCTCAGATGCCAGCCTTTAAGGGCCAAGTTTGCAAGCAGGCCTTTCTAAGGATAACAATCTTGGCTACAATGTTAACTCTTTTTTTTTTTGCACAAAATTCAAATGACCTCACAGAATAATCCCACACCAAAATGTTTTGTCATTTGCAATTCTTTAAATCAGAAAAGGAGTAAGGTTCACGCATTGGAGTGAGTGCTAAAAAGGACATGATGCATGTTAGAAATAGCCAAAATCATTATTCATTTTGGGGTTTTATTTCTTCCTTCATTTATTGACCCTCAAAATATTTATTGAACACCTATTGTGCTAGGAAATGGCAGAGCAGAGTGATTAAGATCATAGCCTCTGAATCAAGATGCCTGGGTTTAACTCCTAATTCTACCACTTACCAGTTACATAATGTTAGACAAGTTTCTAATAACTTCTCTGTGGTCAGGTTTCACATCTGTAAAGCAGAGATTATAATAGTGCCTATTTTATAGGGTTAGGGAAGATAAGACAAGTTAATATGCTGTCTGGCATGTAGTGAGTGGGTTAATAAAAGTTAGCTCCTATTATTATGTTCTTCACATTGTGCTGGCTCTGGGTATGCAGTGATGAATAAGGCAGATATGCCTCTTGCTAGAAGAGAAATTCTAGCCTAGTGGATGCTACAAGCAAATAAGCATAAAATTTTTTTAGAGAGTAATAACTGCTCCAGTAGGTAAAATCTTGGGTATATGAGAGCACATAGGAGAAAGCCTCACCTAGCTTGGAGGAAGATAAGTAGAAGTCAGAGAAAAGGGAGAAGGAAGTTGGAAGTGGAGGGAGACTATACCAGGCCAAGGGAACATGTTGGGCAAAAGATATTGAAATGAGGATGGGAGGTAGGGAGAGAGCATTGTATATTGGAATAGGTGAAATAATAAATGATATGGCTGTAGGAAAGATGAACTTGTAATGATAAGCAGGGCCCGGAGGATAAAGAGCTTTTCAAGTCCTATTAGGGAGTTTTCACTTGGCCTGAGAATAATGAGGAGTTCTATGGGGGCCAAACCTGGGGACAATTCCTTTTGGAAACACAAGCTGGCATGATCCTCATGGAACTCTCTTGTGTGTGTGTGGCTCCCTCTCTGAAGATTGCATTGTCAGCTTCCCTTATCAATGGACAATGAGGACTCCTTTCCCTTTGGGCTTCCTTTTTGTATATCAGGTATTGATCTGGAACATTTTGGACCAGGGCTGAGGCAATTTTAGGGGCTGTTAACAGCAAATCAAACCTTTTTTAGCTTGTTGCACATGAGGATTCTGGATGTGAGAACAATAAAAGAACAGAATGAGGACATTTGGTTGTATTCATGTCTAGTGAAACTTGTAAAGAAACCACCTGCAAGTACTCATGTGTCAGTGCTCACCTACCTGAAACACAGTCCAGCCCCTTAGAGTGAACCCAAGTAGTGATCAACACTAGGCTTTATGCGATGTTTTAATTATATGATTTGACCTCCTACATTTTTGATTGTTGGTTTATTCCTTTTTTCCACGTGTTTCTCTGTTTATTGGTATTTCTTTACACTTTATTTTATGTGCTTTGCAAATCATGCTCACATATAAGCACACATGGGAAATGATTTATATTGAACACACCAGCCATAATGAACATGTCATTATTTGTGGGGTGAAAGGGAGTGAAAACTGGTATTTACCTGCTGCTTTTTACTTTACTGATATTGCCACTTTTTTATGATACAATTTTTTATTTTGTTCTAAGCAGAAATATCTTCTTAGGCTGATTATATGTAACATTAGGATTACACCAAAATTTCTAATATTTTTTGCGTGGGGCCATTCCACTATCACTTAGTCAAAGGGGTTCCTAATCCACCAGGATTCCACATTTTAGAGGAAACTTTTATGTCTCTCTCTCTCTCTCTCTCTCTGTCTCTCTCTCTCACACACACACATTTATTGAGAGCTACAGAGGCACCTCTACCACTTTTGATCTAGCATTAACCCTAAGTATTCAATTTCATGCTTAGTACCATTCAGGCTCCTGAGTAAAGCTACACCACATATTTTACCCTATGTCCTTGAAATAAAAGATGGCTGATTCTAAATGTAGTAATTGCTTGTGGCTTGGGCTGCTGCTGATGTTACAGACAGACCCTGCTTCAAAGAGTAGGAATGACTGGAGCGATAGAAGTACCTTTATAGAGAAGACAAATCAATTGATGTGTCAAGTCTTCCTCTGTTAGCATGAACGTGAAAGATCTCGCATAATGAAGTAACTTTCCCAGAAATGATAAACATCCATTTTCTTGCTTATCTTTTTGTTCCAATGCATCCTTTCAGAGTTTCTCATGAATTAGCAAAATATTAACAGTGTTGCATATGGCAGCTGAGGAATATTATCATAGGTCTAGGTTTGATGGCCACTAATCACAGATGACTATAAAAAATAATTAAAATTAAATGATGTTAAAATTTAGTTCCTCAGTTGCACTAGTCAAATTTCAAACGGTCAATAATCTCATGTGGCTAGTGGTTATTATACTGGATGACACAAAAATAGAATATTTCCATCATTGCAGTAAGTTCCGTTGGGCTATACCTGTTTAGATGAAACATACAGTATTTCAATTCTTTGTCAGTCCTGTACCCTGGCAACTATATGGGCATTGGATACAGGAATTATGAATAATTGTGATTCAGTATTTAATTGTAACTTAAAAAATATGGTATTCTCCCTTATCCGCAGTTTTACTTTCTGCAGTTTCAGTGACCTGCAGTCAACTGTACTCCGTGAATATTGAATGGTCTTAGTGAAAGGATAAAGTTTCATTACTTTATAGTATTAAGACTAGTAGGTCTGAAGTCTTTATATAAAGTAATGAAAGTTTATCCTTTCACTAAGACCATGAGGGCCTAAGAAATAGAAAAACTTGTCAAAACCCCAAACACCATGTACATATTTAAGGAAACAGGTATTATATTATTTGTTTTTTAAAAATCCTCCCCTGAAAGTCTACTTTTGAACTGGATATTTTAAAGTGAAATAGAAGAAATAAAACTTTCTTGTGTTCTGGTAAAAAGATGTCCTGTGAAATCATCACAGCTCTTTCAAGAAAACTGTGGAAGGAACTGGAGGCGGGTAAAGGTGGTCAATATTTTAGGGAAATTGCATTCTGTCGTTTACATTTATAACTCAGACTTTTGGTCTTGTTTATAGAACATTTCCACACAAGGCTCATTGATTCTCAGATTGCTGAATCACACAGCAGCTGCTCCTATTAGAAGCACAGTTATTTAACTTACTACTGATTATCTCATAAGTGCGTAATTTCTCAGTCATAGTCTCTGGTATATTGTTCTTGCTCTCGAGATCATCTTTAACAGGGTAGAAAAGCTCTCCCCATGATGTGCCCATCCGTGTGGCCATATGTTGATGACATTTTCCCCTGTTTTCCATCTCTCTGTCACTTAGAACAACCACATTTTTAAGAAGGAAGATATATTTTTGTGTCCTATTTCAAATCAGCCCTGGCCCCATATTATCCTAATAATTAAGATGGGATAAATAGAAGCAGAACTGTCATAGCATTTGTTTTGGTGGTGAAATGGGGGTGGGAGAGAAAACTAAACAAGTAAAGTGCCTAATGATAAAAGTAATAAAAATGATAACAATATTGCAGACACTCATTAACTGGACAGGGCAACACTTGTAAAGCTATGATTCATCTGCTTCTCGTTCTGATGTGATTAGACAATGAGAATGATTTTTTTGAGTTAATTTTTCATTGCAATACACCTTTTGGGTATGTGGTTTCATTACTTATAAGCTCCTGTGTCAGATTATCTGGCGGTGAAGTTTTTTGCATAAATTAAAGCACATTCTCAAAAAGTTTACTTGCATTTTCTCTGATGTGGCATATAGGTAATTCAATACTCTTGTAGAAAGAAGAATCTAGATGGCACTGCACTAGCAACCCTGGGATGGCAGTGGCTGAGGCACTCTTTAGAGGAAGATAGAAGATTCTTATTAGAAGGATAGTCCTTGAATAGCAAAGGTGCTTGAGATTTTCAAACTCATCAACTTTTAGAGGAAAATAAGTGTTATGGGAAACATCAGCTCTGAAATCAGAAAAAATCTATGTTTCAGTCTCAGCTGTGCTGCCCAAGAGCCTATGGATTTGTGGAGTACACAACATGTTGGACACAAATTGATGGTGGTGATTGTTGTGTTTGTATTGTTAATTTCTCCTTTTGTGTAACATACTCTGTGACCTTGTTACTTAATATTTTTACCCTTTTGCTTTCTTATTGCAGCATGATGATACCCACCCAATAGGATCAAAAGAAGTAAGAATTCAAATTTGGAACCTTGTAGGTGACAAGTGACAGGATGACTTGTATCAGATTTAACTCTGTCGTTCTGCTTACTGTAAATTCTTGTCTCTAGCCTGAACATGGCAGCATTTTATCTCCTAAACTCCTTGGTATACTTATATAAATATCTACGTTGTTTAGCCCCAGCCTGTGGAACTGTCACAGAAGAACATTCTTGATGGCACAACATTCAAAGAACTCTTGGAATAATTCTAGAAAAGTCTCATGGTTTTTTAGAATTCCTTTGGGGTTGGTAAATATTAGCTAGAATGAGAAATATAAGAAAAGAAGAACTAAAAATGTTAACCCTTCAAAATCCATAGATAAAAATGTGACCCAAAGGAAAAGTGTTTCATTGTTATCAATTATTCATTGATTATTAAAAGTAATAATAATAAACATCCTTGAGGCTGCTGTGCAATGTGAGCTCAGGGCTAGGGCAATGGGAAAATAAAGATGTAATAAATATAATTGATATTCACTGATTCTATATTACTAACAAAACAACCTGAATAAGTGAACAGAAAAATGACTTTTAAGAGGGACTCAAATTATCTTCTTATATTCTAAAAAGTGCATTGTTCCCCATGGAAATTTGCTGTGAACCAAAATAGCACATACTAATAATCATCATTTACATAGGGCCCACTATGTAATGGTGCTTTTTATTTCTAATCCCTATGGAAACCTTGCAAGACAGATTTCATTATCCCTATGTTCCTGATGAGGAAATTGAGCTTGAGAAGGGTCAAATAATCATCCAAGGAAAATTCTATGCAGCCATTAGGAATAAGTATTGTGTTTGAAATGCCTTAAGTGTTACTCTGACTATAACGACACATTAACATTTCCTCTTGAAAACCAAGTTAGGCAAGTTATACTCAAGTATTGTGTATTTACTATACCGGAAAAGAATTGAGTATGGATTCCTTGTGTGGAGTTACAGATTGTGATGAGTGGTTCTTGATGTTACTGTTTACAATAAACTTTTATGTCAGACACTGTGCTAGGCGTTGAGAATTTAAAAAATTAAGTAATTTGTTTACCCTAAAGTACTCATAGTCTAGTGCAAGGATAACAAATAACTGGTTCCTTTGCTGACTCCAATAGTAGATACAGCTTGGATGCAGCTCAGGTTAAGTTTCTCAACAGTTCTTTCTCAACAGTGATTCCAGACAATTTCTAAACATTGATTAAAATGAGTACACATTAGAAATAAAGCTCATTTACCACTCATATTTTAGGAAACACATGTAATCAATCATTTGAAATCCACTGTGACAATTTGGATAGAGTTGTGAGTAGTTTTGTCTATGGTACTATGGATTTCCATGTATACTTACAGAGAAGGATAATAACCTCTAGTTACGGAGGGTGGGAGAGAGAATATAGAACGCTTTACACAGAGATTCTTAATCTTTAGGAATGGGTAGAAGTATGACAAGGGATGAGACTGGTGATTTAGCAGGGATCAAAGACTAGAGGAACTTATATTGTTATCCTATGGACTTTAGAATCTACTCTGTAGGTAAAGGATTGGTTTCTGAAGGATTTTACAAAAGGAGTAAAGCATTTTGAGGGAAGTTCATGGGGGATGTGGCTAAGAGAAGACATGAGATACTGCATGGGAAGATAAACTGAGGGCCTGGATCACAGTAGCAGTGGCTGTACTCTAGACCAGAGGTCTGATTAGAAAACAGTGTATAAAGCTGATGTAGATTAGAACTGATGAACTATTAGACATAGTGAGGGGATGATGTGAAACGGAAAGTAATTTCTAGGACAATGTCCAGATTTCTGGCTTGGATGATTGGGTTGATAGCAAGAAGAGAGTTGTGAGAATAAGATGTAGTGATTTCACTGAGGATGAACTACAAAGACATTGATTTATATTACTACACAGAAATATTTGGAAAAATCTTTGTTTTTTAAGACCAAGTGCTTGCTTCTAAAGCAGATTTTAAAATATTCTCATGAGACACTAAGAAATTGGTTTTGATGATAATCATTAGTAAATTTTGTATACCACTCAGCTATATTTTTATATGCTTTTTTTTTTCAATTGTGAAAAGTTGGAATCAGTAGGGACCTAAAGTTTATTGATTAAATCTTGAGTATGGAGCCCTGTTAGAGGAAATGATTATTACAAAATCAATTGTATCCCTCCACATGGATACCAGTGATGATTTTTTATTTCTATTCTGAGTTAGATCTGCGTTAGCTTTCTGGGGTGGCTCAACTCCAATAAACTTTTCTCTCTGGGGCATTCATCTATTTTAAACCCACTGGGCACAGTTAACTCTATGTAAATCTTTTATTTTTGGTCTTTAATTGACAAATATTGACCATCCAACTTCAAGTCAACACGCTCTAATCAAAAGTGAAAATATTATGGAATTGATAATTCCTGATTTATCATGTGCTGACCACAAATAGATATTTCAGGTTACTCTCAGAAAGCTCCATTATGTGGAATACTGTGTATGTAGAGGGGGCCATGGACTAGAATGTAGTCTTTGAGTCATGTGGTCATAACACCAGGAGATTTTCCTTGTAGGCAAGTAACTACTTGGTTTCCTCAAACTGTATCTGAATCCTTTTACCTCTTATGATTATAAAACTTGAGAGTGTATGTGTGTGTATGTGTGTTGGGGAGTTTTATTTTTATCTGCTATATTTTATGCAGAGAAACTGCCACTAAAAATTGCTAATGTGTGGAAAACATTTCCTCTACTATTTTCCTGACTTGAGGATAAAAATGACATTTTGGAGTATTAGTGTTTCTTTTCTTCTTTGAAGCTTTGTTAAACTTTAGAATAAACGTTTTTATTCCTTTAAAATATGTTATAGAATACATAGACAAGGCACTATTTTGCAATAGTGGAGGAAGGCATCCATTCTTTTATTCAACCTTTAATAGAATCATTGAGTGTCTGGTTTTTGAATAATACTCTCCTTCTTGCTTAGGTGTTATGAATAAGTGTTTTTTTACAGCCTAACCTCAAATTAACTTTGGATCCAGTTTTTGGGATAAGAGATACAGCATTAAATGATATCAGAAATCTTCTATTTGGTGCTCTTTTAACTCTCTGACTCTTTAGATGTGGACAAGTTATTTATTTTCTTAGTTTTATTATCTTCGAAATGGGGGAGCTGGGCTAAGTAATTTTGGGCTAAATAGTTTAAGAGATTTCTCCCAACTATAACCACAATTCTTTGACCCTATTGATTGTCATATGAGCAAAAGAGTCGAGTACAATTTTAGTAATAGCAGTAATTACTATGGATAGACCTGCCAAACTATTGATCACACCTAGTTGTTTTTACTAAAAGAGAAAATTGTGTGAGTTGGTAGTGTGACTTGTAGAATTCTATACCAGAGGATGTCTTCTGAGTTCAGGGCATTGGTGTGATATCTAACTCTATTAAATAGTCTCACATGGATTTCATGAGCACAACATCTTGTTGATGTTATGCTCTTTTAGGCTGAGTGTGCTTCAGGGCAAATCTTCAACTCTAACGTGACCCTTAGCCAAATGACTTTGTCATGGGAAGGGGATATCTGAGCCATATTACATGAAATTGTAAAAGTTCTGGAAAATATAGAAAGATGAAATTTTTGTCTTTTTTTAAAGTTCAGACTAAAATTTCATGCAAATTCTGTTGTTTGATTATCCACTAGTGATACATATAGTGAAAAGAGATTAAATTGATGGAGGAAGTATAAGACTGACTGAATGAATACATATTTGTAAAGTCTTATTTCTTGTTGTTTGTGGCACACTGAAGTTTGTCAGTGGAGTATTTTTTTCCTTTATTACTATTGTTTTTAAAATTCTTAAATGGTACCCTTAGAAGGATTATATGATAAGTGATAGCAACAAACACATGGTCTAGAATTTGGAGCTGTTGTGAAAACATCCCTCAAATTAGTTATTTCCGTATTTATCTATGACCCATTACTCTGAAGGATACTTAAAGCTATTGTTTCTTCTCTGCCTTTCTATGACAGTAGGTGAGAGTGATCCCAGACTCCAGGGTGTGACTGTTGATTGCAGATTATAGAAACCTATTCTGAATAGATATGCTTTATCACCATTAAATGCATATTCTCTTTGCAGAGTTCTACATTTGTGTTTAAACTGCCCTTATAAATTTAGTGTGCATTTTCCATGGGTCAAAAATAAGCTGTTATTTATAGCAGTTCTGGCTAAGGTTTTGGATGAGTTCTCTCCTTCCTTCCTTCCTTCTTTCCTTCTTTCCTTCCTTCCCTCCCTCCCTCCCTCCCTCCCTCTCTCTTCTTTCTTTCTCTCTCTGTCTCCTTCCTCCTTCTCCTCCTCTTCCTCTTCTTCCTATTGCTCTGTATCTCAGAAATAGCAAGAATTTATTATTTTATTCTCTCAAATTCCATCAATTTTTTGTAGTTAGTAGACAAGACAATATTCTTATGTCTTAAATAGAATTGTAATCTGCATTGCTATGCAATTTTACACAGCCAATCCACTTGATAATGTCAAAACACTTTTATTTCTGCTTGGGAGGCCTTCTACCTTGCTCTCATTAATGTTGCACCTGTTTTGTTAAGTGTAGAGTCACTGATAGGGTGCCAAATAGAATTCAGAGAGAGAATCTTCATAAGTATAATGAATCTGGGTTGAACTAACTGAGAGATTCTGAATTATTTTAAATATTTGACCTCGACTGATGGTAACTTTTGCACTATCCATACTAAAATGCTTTATAAAGCAATTAAAAAGCAATCACAAGATTGTAGATGAGTAAATATACTTTTTGGGGGATTTCCTTCATTTTATAACTTTAAACTTTTTGTGATTATAAAGGTAAGTCATATTTCGTATGACTTTGAAACATAGGGAAAACAAGAATGAATAATCATATATAGTCGCACTGAAGAGAAATAGCTACTCTTACATTTTTATACTCAAACTGTTTTACTTGAAAGTTTTACTTGGCCTGGCGCGGTGGCTCTCGCCTGTAATCCCAGCACTTTGGGAGGCTGAGGCAGGTAGATCAGTTGAGGTCAGGAGTTCAAGACAAGCCTGGCCAACATGGTGAAACCCCATCTCTACTAAAAGTACAAAAATTAGCTGAGTATGGTGGCACACACCTGTGATCCCAGCTACTCAGGAGACTGAGTCAGGAGAATCACTTGAACCCGGGAGGCAGAGGTTACAGTGAGCAGAGATCATGTCATTTTACTCCGGCCTGGTTGACAATAGCAAGACTCCATCTCAAAATAAAAAAAAAAAGTTTTACTTAAAAATAAGAATAATCATACATTTCATATTATTTTTAAATGCTCCATTGTTACATTAAAATACTCTAATTATATGTATAACTTTAATAGTTTCCTTTATTATAACATAGTTCAACTAATTTTTAAATTATTCATGATTATACTTTTTTTTTTTTTTTT